>NC_142352.1:49747537-50047537 GCF_059441175.1 Urocampus carinirostris
AAAATTAATGCAAATGTCTTGACCCTTGAGTATTTTTTAATGCATGCTTATTTGGCGGTTAATGTAGTTTTGCTAATTTCTCAAATCAATTTTTATTTTTATCTTTTAATAAATGTTTTTCTATGTATACCGTAAATTCCGGACTATGGATCGCACTTGATTATAAGCCGTTCACCACTATTTAAGTGATTTGACACTTTTGTACTTGCATAAGCCGCACCCATGTATATATGCCGCGGGCGCCCACAGTATAGTTTGCGACACAGTCTCAAGTTTAACCCGGGCCACAATTGTTTCTTTTTTTGGTTTGAACAATTTTATTGACACTATTAACAGCAAACAAAAAATGTGAGGTTTGAACAATTTTTCTCGATAATTTTAGCAGCAATTAAGCATATTCACAATTTCGTTATATCTGAGAGGTTTGAACAATTTTTTTTCGACACTTTTAACAGCAATTAAGCATATTCACAATTTCGTTATATCTAACAATATTTTTTTGGTTTGAACAAATTTATTGACACTAAAAACAGAAAACAATCATGACAATCTCAACAGCAATTAAGCACATTCACAATATTATATTCCAATATTACGTTTTTAACAGCAAACACAAAGTGAGGTTTGAACAAACCTTCTCGAAAATCAAACATATTCACAATTTCATTATATAACATCTTTGTTATTGTCAATAGATCCGTCCAGGCCAAAGTCGATTGTCCTCGGTCTGAACAAATCCACTGACACCAACAGCAGCAAAACAGCCATCAAGCATATTCACAATTTTTTTATATTTGACAATATGACGTGACGATATGACGTTTTAACATTTTTTCCTGACATTTCCAACATCAATTAAACAATTTCAGAGTTATTTTCTTTTAACAGTAGTTAACCAGCGTGTAAAAGGCAGTACTATTGTGCAAGGGCATAGCTCTGCCATCCCACCCTCCCAAGCAGCATTCTTCCAGTCCTCTGTGTGGGTCCTTTCCCTTCTGCGTGGGTCCTCTCCCTTCTGGGTTCCACAACCCAGGCCGTTGCTGCCGGGACTCCCACAGCGTAGCTCCGGCTCCCCCCTCCGGGTGGGTACAGACGAGTCTTCTTTATGGCTGCGTCCTAGGCCCGCCGCTCGCAGATTGTATGGTATCTGCAGCCATTTGGAGCACAGCCACGGGGGGGATCTGCCTGCACCTCCATACCAGCAGGTTTCTGGAGGTCCAGATGGCGTCCTTGATGGCGGCGAGAGTGAGCCAGTCCCTGGCAAAGTCGTTCCGATGCCTCCTCGACCGACTCACCCCGTAAAGCACGTACTGTGCATCAGGGACCTCTCCTGCTGGCAAGTCCGGGAACTTTCCTAGTTGTTCGGCCATTGTCCACAAGACCTTGGCAGCGCTGCACTCACAAAAAAGGTGCCTCACCGACTCCTGGGCGCCACAGCCAGGTCGAGGGCACGTCGAAGTCGCTGACATTCCTCGGTGGTGCATTACAGCTCTGACTGGGAGAACTTCATGAGCCACCATCCATGACAAGTCTCGTAGTCTGTTTGGGAGGGCAGGATGATTGACGTTGCTCCAAACCGTTGTGGATTCGCCAAACGCAAGCCCCCGCACAGGGCTTACTGTAGCTCGCTCTTGCACAATAGCAATAAGGGCCCTGTGGTTTTGTAAAGTGTGACATTCTTGTGTTTCCAAATCAAACTTCTTCAAAAAATCCCGAATAAAGAGATGTGTTGGTGGCAAGTTAAATGAAACTGGAATCAAACGATTGTTTGGTACAAGCTTTAGCTTCCGCAAATATGAGCCCATCCAAAACCGGGTCATTGCTTGACTTTTCGGGTTGTTGGGTGGGCCCACAGCGTTTTGGAAGTGGAGAGAGACATATTTGCTTCCCAGGAAAAGCTGGAGGTCAGGCACTCCTTTCCCCCCTTTTTCCTTTTTCTTTTTCATTGTATCTCTTTTTATCCTTTCCCACTTTGAGCCCCAGACAAAGCGAAAGATGGCTCGGTCCAGTTGTAACAGCACGTTTCTTTTAGGCATAAAAATTAAACTGATTGACAAAAGCATTGGGAGGATGATCGCTTTGATGATTAGGACCTTCCCCTCTATTGTCAGTTTTCTTAGTGACCAAAAAACAAGTTTTTGCTTAACTTTCCTTGTCACGTCATCCCAGTTGGTCTCGCCTCCTCCATCCGCATTGAATTTTATCCCTAGGATTTTCTGGTCTGTCTTTAACACCGTCAGCGGGAGTCCTGCCTTTTCTGTCTCTTTCCACATTCCATAAAACTTCACTTGTGATTTTTCTCTATTTAGCCTTGACCCAGACGCCCTCCCAAACAGGTCAGTCAAGTCAAGGGCTCTTTCAACAGATGCGCGGTCAGTACACAAAATATTAAAATCATCCATGTACAAAACACACTTGGTAATTTGTCCCCCACTTCCTGGGATATTGATGCCTTCGACAAATCTATCTTTTCTTAACATTTGTGCCAAAGGTTCAATGCAAAGAACATAGAGAAGGGGAGACATAGGGCAACCTTGACGTACACCGCAGTTGATCTCGATTGCTTCCGATAAATTCCCGTTAATCATGAATTTGCTGTAGATGTCTCGGTATAGCAGTCCTACCCAATTGATGTATTTTTGGGGAAAACCACATTTTTGCAATACCCTGAAGAGGTATTGGTGCGAGACTCGATCAAAGGCTTTTTCAAAGTCTAGGTTTAGGACCGCTAGTCGCATGTTTCTGTCTCTTGCATAACAAATGGTGTCACGGATCAGCATGAGACTGTCGCTGATCTTCCTTCCCACAATGGCACAGGTTTGGTCTGGATCAACCAAGTCTCCCAAGACAACAGACATTCGTGTTGCTAGAAGCTTGCTGAAAATTTTACAGTCCACGTTTAAAAGCGTTATGGGTCGCCAGTTTTTTAAGTCAATTTTGTCTCCTTTTTTGTGCAATAGAGTAACTATTCCGATTCTGAAACTGTCTGGCATATGGTCTCGACTGGAAAATTCGTTAAAAACAGTTAACAGATCTGGTGCTAAAATATCCCAAAAAGTCCGGTAAAATTCGAGGTTGAGTCCGTCCTCCCCGGGTGATTTGCCTTTTTTCATAGTCTTTATGCAATCATTCAGTTGGTCTTGGGTAAAGTCCGATGTTAAAAAGGGGTCTTGACGCACTGATCTTGAAATATGATCTAATACATGCCCCATTTCATTCTCATATGTTTCTTTCTTTCCAAATAATTTTTTGTAGTAGTCTTCGACCAATCTGGTTATTTCACTACTTTCCTTTGTTATTTGCCCGTTTTCGTTTTGAAGTTTAAAAATCCCCTCATTTTTGCCCATAATTTTTTTTAAAAAGTAGCGTGTACATTTTTCCCCTTCTTCTATTTCTCTTTCTCTGCTTCTTATTATGATGCCTTTGCTCTTTATTTCCGCCAAAGCGTTTAGTTCTTGTTTGGTCTCTTTGATTTCATCATTAAAGTCCATCCCCTTTTCTGTTAGGATGAAATAGCGTTGGAGTCTTCTTTGTAGTCCCGACATGCGTTTCATCTCTTTGAGTTTCTTGTTTTTCCCTGCATTTTTAAAAAAGGTCTGTGTTCGTTTCTTTGTCATTTCCCACCATTGTGCTCGTGAATCATACGAGTCTTGAAGGGTCTGCCAGTCTTTGTACAGCTCCCTGTATTGTGCGGCTAGAGCCTCATCCTCCAGCAGGGAGCAGTTTAACTTCCACAAACCCTTCCCAACAGTCATACCTGAAGGAAATGAGAAAGAGCAGGACAGTAGCAAGTGATCCGAAAAAAAAACTGGAATTAATCTTGCATCACTCTGTGCTAAACCCCTCGTAAATATGTAGTCTATTCGAGAGGCTCCGGCATTGTCACTACTGAACCAGGTGAAGCCCTCCTCTCCTGGATGTATGGATTTGAAACAGTCCACCAGTTTAAATGTCCGGCACATGTCTTGTAATAAAGTTGATGTTTTATCTACTTTAAACTCCTCATCATTCCTCTTTCTATCCTTCCTACTTAAGATGCAATTAAAATCTCCTCCCACGATTAGTGGTTGATGGCCTAGCATATGCGACTGGATGTCCTCTAAAAGTTCGTACCTGAGTTGTCTGTCGGCATGGCCGTATATGTTAATGAGGTTAAAATCATTCCCTATATAAGAAAGTCTTGCTAAGATAGCGCGTCCGTCTCTCATCACAGTACTCCCCTTTATGATGAGTTGAGGGTTGTTTATTAAAATGGCTACCCCATCGTTACGGTTTTCATTCGAGCCACTCCATAATGACGGATATGGCCAAATCTCTTCCCACTGTTTATAATTTTTTAGAAAGGGGATGCAGCATTCCTGTAGTAAAAACACATCCGTTCTGATAGTTTTTAAGAACGATAAAACACTGTGAGCCTTAACCTTTGATCTCACACTTCTCACATTGATAGTAGAGAATGTAATGTTCATAATTGTTGTAAAAGTATTTAAACTAGTTAGACAAAACTGGGGGATCTGAGTCCATTCTTTGGTGATCATCGAGATCATCGAGAGTGTCACCTGTGTCAGACACATCACTTAAGAGTAGTACCTCATTTTGAGACTCACCGGGGAAAACTCTGGGACCCTCTGACTCTCTGTCTGTGGTTCCAGGTCTTCCCCTTTTTTCTGGGTTAGGGGGTGAGCCAGAGGACCTATCAAGGGGTCTCTTACTTCCTTGCCCACTAAGGGTCAGGTTTTTTCCCTCCCCGACTTCCTCCGTCTCAACTTCATACAGTTCCCTTGTGGGCTTATTCACCGGCAATCGGCTTTCTTCTAAATCTCTTATCTTTGTTTTTGGTTTTTTCACCACTCCCAATTTTGTCTTACTTTTACTCCTCTTTCCAGTGCCCGTATGGGTTTTTGGAGAGTCATTCGCCTTTTCGATTTGTTTGTCTTCTCCAAATCCCGGCAATGGCGTAGCAAACAAATTTGCTAATTTGAACTCTCTTCCAGGCCCTTCCTGATTAATATGTGTTTTCGGAGTGGCAGTTGCTTTTTCTATTCGTTTGTCATGTCCAAATTCAGGTATTTTATGAGAAATCGAATTAGAATTTCCAGGTTCTTCCTGTTTCAATTTTGATTCTCTGGTCTCTGCTCCAGGGGTTTTGGTAGGTACATCTGTTTTTTCAATTTGTTTGTCTTGTCCAATTTCTTTGTGCATTTCTTGATCAATTTCATTGGGTATTTCCATAACTTTATTCATTTCCTGTTCATCTTCATTGGGTATTTCTATAACTTCATTAATTTCTTGTTCATTTTCATTTTGTATTTCCATGACTTTATTAATTTCATTGTCTTTGTTATCTTTATTCACTTCATTGTCTTTGTGACATTTATTCATTTCATTATCTATGTTGTCTGACATCATTTCATTGTCTTTGTTGTCTTTGTTAACTGCCTTCCTAGCTTTTAATTTGTTAGCAAACGAATTCGGGCAGTTTCTAAAGAGGTGATTCGTTTCTCCACAGAGATTGCATTTTCTGCTATTGCTACATTCCTCAAAGGAATGTCCAATTGTTCTGCACTTTCCACAAAAAATTCGATCACATACCTCAGCCAGATGCCCATGCTCACCACATTTGCGACAGAGTTTCGGTTGCCCTTGATAGTGGATAAAGCCACGGTTTTCCCCCAGGAATATAGTCGACGGAATTTGTTTCAGTCCCTGAAAGCCCTGAGGATCTTGCCGTAGTTGGACTGGTACCCTCCAGGCACCATTCCAATAGCCTTTCTCACACCTCACCTTCATAGCCTGGCCTTTTACTGAGCAGTATCTACTCAACCAATAACAGACGTCATCAGCACTGATCATTTCACTAAACATTCTAACAACGACAATCTTGTCAGTATTATCAGTCAGCTTCTCCACTGTAAATCCTGAAAACTGGGACCTCACTCCCTCAAAGCGATTCCAAAACTCTTGATAAAGAGCTGCCGTTTCAAAACTCACATCAAAGCCTTTGCCAGAAGTCATTTTTATGACAGCATGTACCTCCTCCTTTTTAAACTTCAGAATCTTTTCAACAAACTTGTTAATAAAATCCGTCCTTGACATTCCCTCCGAAATTGCCACAACATCTTTGAGCAAGAATCTCACGCAGTTACGTCTCCGCCCGCCGGTATAATGCCCGGCCATGGCAGGACTCGGCTGCTTTACTTCTAACTATGTTAAAATGGTTAGAATTGTAAAATTAATAATTAACAATACTCTTAAAACCGACGCCAATGACAGTATAAACGCATAGAACGAGTAGTGCTAACCTGATGCGTCCACCATCAGTGACAACCCCCTGACCCTACTGAAGATAAGCTGCGCAGAAAATTAATATGCCGTTTATTAATCGGCGACTCGAACCTGACAGATAATACACAAATCCAGAGCCACAGTTGAAATCACAAATAGAAAATGATACCCGTAATTAATGTATGATGCAGACTTGTAAAGTCGGGGTCCCGTTGAAAGTAATCCAAGGAAACAAAATGTATATTTCCAAAGTTAAGGGTGGGAAAAATATATATCCACTACTGTCCGCTGCGACAACAGACAGATCTACCGGTAACTCAGCTTTACCACATTTCCCATCAGCCCGCGTTTGCTCCGCCCCTTATTTTTGATTCGTCCGTAGAACACTTAACAGAATAAATCTCTAAAATAAATACATTACAAAAATATACAGTTCCAAATACATATTATACATGGTTACACATATTTACGAAGAAAGACGGTACACCGAGAGAGTTTTCAAAGCTGTAATAATAATAATATAACTTTCATCCCAAACCGTTTCTTTGAAAGGTACCAACACGCTAGTAGGATCACGCTCGCAATGTATCAAACATACCTGTGAAAAAAAGCATGATCGCAGCAAGGCTTTAGGGCTAGGACCTTAGCTTGGCCTTTTGGATGAGAGTAAGTGTCCCGGCTCCTAGGCTTTGTAGCGTATTATGAACTGACCGATAACGGATAATGGATAATGAATAACGAAGATAGATCAATAACCCTTAAAAACCACAAAACCCCCTCACGTTCAAGGGCTGTGCACTATTGACTGTGACTTTGAAGCTATGTCAGTCCTTAGCTTTGCCTTTGCCATGATCTTTGATTTTTGCAATCCGGAGATGGAGTAAGAGCTTGCTCTGTCCACTCCACGCACCGGCCCGGTATTGCAGTACCTCCGGGAACGGTGCATCCGCAATGATCGCAGCAAGGCTTTAGGGCTAGGAACTTAGCTTAGCCATTTGGCTGAGAGTTTGTGTCCCGGCTCCTAGGCTTTGTAGCGTATTATGAACTGACCGATAACGGATAATGGATAATGAATAACAAAGATAGAACAATAACCCTTAAAAACCCCAAAACCCCTCACGGTAGATCGTCTTCATCTTCCTTCTCATAACTATGGCCATCAGAGGCATCTTCCTCAGTATCGGAACGAACCTTAACTATACAGCAAATATATACCAAAATTTAGAGATTACAGTCTTTGGTGGCGCACATGTTCTACTGGTCTTAATCTAATCGTTTAAACTCCTGCGCCGCTGGTGGCCATTAGAAAAATTCCATAAATTAGCCGCTCCACTGAATAAACCGCAGAGCTGAACATTTGGGAAAAAAGTAGCGGCTTATAGTCCGGAATATACGGTATTAGTCAAGTCAAGTCATTTTTATTTGTATAGCCCTTAATCACAATTAGTCTCTAAGGGCTTCACAAGTTATTACATATAAGAAGTTTAGGTTATTCGTATGCTATAGAGTAGAAGTGAGTTTTAAGCCTAGATTTAAACATTTCCACCGAGGTTGCAGATCGGATTTCAGGGGGAAGAGCATTCCACAACACCGGTGCCCGGATGGAAAACGCTCTCGAACCAGCGGAACACTTCTTGGCCAGGAGACCGGCGCTCTCGGAACGAAGGCTTTGGGCCGGGACATAGGGGGAGATCAGATCTGAAAGATATGAGGGGGAAAGTCCATGTATGATTTTGTATAGTAGTAGGAGAACCTTATAATCGCATCTTAGGCTAACAGGGAGCCAATGCAGGTTAGCCAAAATTGGGGTGATGTGATCGTACTTTCTTGTCCTTGTTAAAAGCTTTGCTGCAGCATTTTGTACCAGCTGAAGACTCTTGAGTCTGGTCATCGGAAGACCGGAAAGTAGTGCATTACAGTAGTCGAGACGGAAGGTAACAAACGCGTGAATTATGATTTCCGCATCCGACCGAGAAAGTATAGGACGAATTTCAGCAATGTTACGGAGATGGAAGAAAGCGGTTCTAGTAATTTTCTTCACATGTGTTTGAAAGGACAGATCGGGGTCGAAAATGACACCTAAATTTTCAATTCCAATGGTAGTGGTGGGCCTTTAAGCTTTCTCTTGTCACCTAAAAAAATATCAGAATCGTGTGATGTTAATTATATTTTGTCCATGAAAACTAACAATTCCAAATTGCCTCCCAGCTTCTTTTTATTGTTTTTCCCACGGTTGTGCTGCTTCGAGATGTTTTCTTTATTTTTCAAGTATTTAACCAATGACATTTCAACCATTACTTGTTGCCAGGGTCAGACATCTACCCAGAGGCCTCCACAATCTGCAAGCTATGAGGCTTAAAATATGTGAATACAAAACTGTTGATTTAGCCAATCAGATTCTGAGTTAGTGAGCCAAGGTAAACGTTATCTGTTTCACAAACTATGATTGGCTAGGGGGAGGTAATGGAAGTATCAAAATAAAAAGGTGGTGGGAATCCAGTATCCCTGTGTCCACTGCTTCGGTCAAATCGAAATTTTCAGCCCTAAATAAAAACAAAAACGTATGCTGGAAATACGACAGGACAGGCTCAACTTTGCATTAGCTTTGATCAAAAAGACCTTCTTGATTGAACTGAAATACACTGGATCCGTACAAATAATTAGTAAGTCTTGAGAAAAGAAAGGAGGCTAGATTTAGTGCGCAAATAAAAAGGATTTTTGTTGAGTAAAATGTCGCTATTCTCCCTTTTCACGTAAAGTCACGTTGCCTTCTGTGGCAGAATGAGAGCCATGACAGACAGCAAGAAGCACTTGAGTGCATAGCAGTTGCATAGGCAAATGAGTTGAAACAAATACCCAGACATGGGGACTTGAGACTTAGTGACTTGGACTCGAGTCGACTCGAGTCGCTGTTTTTATGACTTGTGACTTGACTTGGACTTGGCAATCTAAGACTCGGGACTTGACTTGTGACTTGACTTGCCCAAGAAAAAAATACTTGGGACTTACTTGGGACTTGAAGGTGAAGACTTGAGACTTACTTGAGACTTGCACATGTGTGACTTGGTCCCATGTCTGCAAATACCAATAACCAAAACAGAAGAATACAACCATAACTTTTTTGGGCGGTGAATTATTGTAGTTATTGTATTGTAGGTTCTATGCCCGATTTGGAATTTTATTGTACCCGTTTTGATGAAGACAGACGACTGCAGTGTTAATCTCCAACACAAACAGAGCGACTGGTGTAGCTGAGGCACATTACTGACAGCTCTGAAGTATTCCAAGATTTGCAGCATTCGCAACATTTTTTACAAGATATGTTTGAGGTATTTCCGATCAATTTTATGTTAAGTAAGTAAGAGTCACATCAAAGACGCTCAATAATTTAGCTAGTGCTAATTAGCTACTTTATTGTCTTACCTTTGCCATTTCTTACTGCGTAAATGAGCTGCTTTTATTGTGATCAACCAGGGATATGGTTCAACATAGTAATCCTCTGAATATCATGTATATTGAAAACTGTTATATGCTCTACCATAAAGCCTTTGACAACAAAATGAACTGCCGAATTATCCTCGGATAATATAAATGATGAATGTCCTGAAGAGAAAACAGCATTTCGTCAAAGTAAATAATTTAAACATGATCAAAACTGATTTCTATCTAGGGTGCAAATGGCTCATGCTTTACTGTTCTATTACACTCCTCCAAAATTTTGATACAAAACCGTTTTAGTAACGTTTGCGCAACGGAGACATTTGTCGTCAAAACGAAGTGCAGTAACACGTACCAGCTACAAAGAACTTGCAAGCATCCAGACTTTTATATCAGCATCGGTGTATGAGGAAAATACATTCACAAAAAAGTGGTACGGATCGTGTGGACTGAAGTCAGGCAGAATGGACAATATGTTTAAAAAGAATAGAATAGAATAGAATATAGCTTTATTTTCATTGTTACAAAATGGGTTAACATATTGTGACAACGTAAATGTAAATGTTCTGCATTTATATGTGTGAATATATCAGGAGAAAGACTGCATGGTTCAGTACCTAGCATTGCTAATGCTATCCTCATTCTCTCTAGATAGCGCCCTTTCTGCTTTCCAACAGGGTGAGCACAATATTGGTTTGCCTAGTCATTGCCAATGGTGTTGAATAGTATAGCTGTTGTTGTTGTCTGCTTACTGGCCTTGTCCACTGTTTACTATGGGTTGCTACCGTCCTTCATGGTGTGCTCACGTGGTTAGGTCACGTGATTGGAAAGGGTCTATATTCCTAAATAGTTTTGCAATTTTATAAAGTTATTATTGATGCTTTTTTATATCTATCGCAGCTGTAGCTGCAGTAGAGGTTTCATAGCAATAAAATAGTTATTGATGGTTGTATTGATTCAGCTTACTGAAGGCCTGGGTATGAAATGCATGGCCCGCCATTGTCCAATGATTTACTAGAGCCCATAGCAAGCTCTAAGACAGGTATATCCATATCACATTTTTACTCGCCCACACCCTCTGTAATAAAATAATAACATATGGCTCGCCAGTTTTTTGCAGTATAAAATACATGTGTACAAAAAAGATTAAAAAAATAAAATCCCCATTTCACCATATGATGGCAGTAGCTCTTTGGCTACCTTGCCCTTGTCTTTCTGTGAGAGTTTTTGCTCACTCCATTTCTGACATGGCGACTCTCAATAAGAAAAGGAAAGTTGACTTTTAGGGCCGCCAGTTCCAGGACAAGTAGGAATTTGACTATTTTTTCACCAAAATTCCAAAAGGGTGTCTGCCTAATTTTCCAAATAATGTGATATCAAGAAGCACTTTCAGACAAAACATTATGACTAAAAACACGCTAACTGGAAACGAACGCTGTGAAAAGGTAAATCAACCGAAAACTGTTTTAACGCATTTTTCAGGACAAGTGGAAATTGGAGTATTTGTTCACCAAAATCCGAAACAACTGTGTCTGCCTAATTTTCCAAGAGACTGTTTCTGTTTTCAAAGTTTATAATATCAAGAAGCACTGCTTTACGAAACATGCTAACTCCGTAAAGCAAACTGAAAAGAAACGCTGTGAGGTGAAGGAACTGGAAGGTCTTTTAACAGCACAACCCTGCGAGTCAAACAAAAATGCTACAAAGGCAAGCTACGAAGTCGCGACACTAATCCCTAAGTACTGCAAACTCTTCACGGAGGGTGAATTTATTAAAGACTGTTCAAAGAATGCCAGCCTGAATAGTAGGGCCTCACACATTTTCAGCTTACAAAATCTGGCACGCTTTCTGAAAAGTTTGGACACCCCTGCTCTAAGAGGACTTCAGGACCTTGACCGTGCCCTCAAGATGAAAGGCAGCTGACGAGGAGGGAAACAAAAAACTTGAAAATGTGTTAATGGCCAGTCCAGAACGAGTTTTTAAAAGTCCCAAGGTCAAAGTAACACTCGGACGGATGCTGGAGGAGAATATTTTACAATTGCCTGGTGACAACGTATGAGCCTTGCAGACACGATCTAAATAGCAGAATGTTACATCAGACGGGCATTGTACCTGCTCCTTTAAAAAAGTACGACAACGTGCAAACATATAACTCACACATCAAGCGGACAGACAAACACATATGCACATGACAAGGTCAAAGGAAAGAAATATTTCGTCCAGATGATGTATTAGCTGTATAAAATATCTTGTATTTAACAAATTTCAGCATTTTCCAAGACCTTTTGCTTTTCAGCCTCTGACTGGATGACTGAATATCTCCAGCTGTTTTCTTTTTTGAATTGTCATGATGAGGGGATAATATAGTCTGCCTTACTGTAGAGTGCATTACAAAGGTATTGGCCCCCCAAGAACCTTTTGACATATTATCATATTTCTGGATTCAAACTAATAGATAATAAAAAAAAGGAAATATATTCTAATAACCAACAACACATGGAAATAAACCAAATTTATTCAACATTTTATATTGTGCTAGCAAATAAATACATTCAAAAGTCAACGTTTTTGGCCTTATTCTCTTGTTCGGGAATTAGGTGTATACCAAATCAGAATCCTTGGTTTCACTGTTGCCCTCTGCTCGAAGGCAAGAGATTTGCCTGCCTCACTCTGCATCTGCAGACGTTCAGCACAGTATTACGTTAGATACTAATTGTATTAATAATATTTATAATATAGTGTGAAAAGTCAGCAATTTTGAAAAAGAATATCCCCAAATAGGGAAGTTAAATGAGAACAATCTTCAACACTAAATTAATGCAACCTTCTAATATATTTAAATTTTTTATTTCCATGATGACGGTTGAGGCGCAACATCCTCTGCCTCCATTGACTTTACGTCTCTGTTACTTCCCGACGACATAAAATTATTACACATTGGAAGCCAATATCAGATGCCCCTGTGAGTACATATATACTTTGAAGTTAGATATCAAATACGTGGCTGTACGATGTCACCAGTCACAAAAAGAGGTCAAGATGCCAATTCCCGGCTCCTCCGAGTTATTTGTTGATGTGTCCTTGGGCATGACACTGAATCCCTAATGCCCTCAATGAGCAGGTAGTTGCCTTGCATGGCTGATGCAAGTTAGTTAGTGTTTGTAAAAGGGAAAGTGTGAAGCACATTGTAAAGCGCTTTGGGGAGGGCTTTATTGACTTGAAAAGTGCTACTAGTTTACACCAGGAGTGTCCAAACTTTTAAGAAAGTTGGACAGATTTGGTAAACTGAAAATATGTGAGGATCTTGCATTCTTTGAATGGTCTATAATAAATTCATCCCCCGTGAAAGGTTTGCAGTGCTTGTCGATCAGCGTCGCAGCCTCGTAGCTCGCCTTTGTGACATTTTCATGCGCTGCTATGCCATTAAAACAGCTTCTTCCAGTTGCTCCATCTTTTTACAGCATTAATTTCCAGTTAGCTTTTTGTAGTCAGCATGTTTTGCCTGGCAGTGCTTCTTGATATTAAGTTCTTTAAAAACAGGCACAGTCCCTTTCCAAATTAGGCAGACACAGTTGTTTAGGATTTCAGTGAGTAAAATACTCCAATTTCCACTTGTACTGGCGGCGGTGGCCCTCACTGTCAACTTTCCTTTTTTATATTTACAGATGCCATGTCGGAATTGGGGTGGGCTAAAATTCTCACAGAAAGACAAAAAAAGCAATGTGGCCAAAGGGCTACTGCCATCATCTTGTGAAGTGGAGAATTATTTTTTTGGGGGTACAAATTTATTTTATACTGCAGTCAACATTTCTGGCAGGCCACACATTATTATTTAATGATAGAGGCCACAGGCCAGTGAAAATCTAATCACGGGCTGTAACTGCCCCCCGTGCCTGTTTTGGACATGCCTGGTTTACACTATTTGGACTTTGATTTGATTTTCAAAATATTTTGCAGTGGAAGTTATAGTTTATTATTATTTATTTTTGTTACCTTGCTGCTCTTTTATTTGACTCTCTTGGCTTGTGTTCTGAAACAGTTTTAATAATATATATATATATATATATATATATATATATATATATATATATATATATATATATATATATATATATATATATATTGTTAAATTTGAAATATACAGTAGTTATTAAATAAAAAAAATGAAACAAAACATTTGCTGTAAATATTGTAAATATAAACTAACTCAAGGGGAAGGGTTCAATTTCAAAACAAAAAGTATCGCTTTCGGATCGGTATTGATCGATGCCACCGTGTATTTACCTGGATCAGATTGATACTGAAAAAAAAAACAGAATCATCCACCCCTTTTGTTCAGGAGAAATTGTTCCTGATTAATCCTTTGTGGGAAATGCATGCTGCCTAATACAGCATTTTTCACTTTCCCCCCAAAAAATAAACTCATTTCACACTCCACTCCAGGTCAGGGTGTTTTTTTTGTTGAAACCACATTGTGTCATTATTAACCAATACAATTTCCCCAAGGCTTGATGCTGCGCTCTAGTAAACCTATGCAGTGGTCCACTCACACCTCTTCCTCTCATCGCTCTTCCTCACCTCATTCGCCACTCGGGCTCTTGTGCCTCCCTCACATCCCCCGGAGAGAAAGAGAGCAGCTAAAATTAAGTGGTGCTACTTCTCAATGACACTTTAATGATAGCACCACACACACACGAGCACACATGGACCAGAGAGATGTACAGTATGTGAGCATCTGCTAAAGATAGGCCTCCTCAGACCCACAAACACACACAAGGGCAGGCACGTCCAAACGAGTGAGCTTCCCTTGGTCTGGCCCGCCAAAGAGAACAAGGAGGATGGGTGGAGTCTAATTAAGAATGTCTGCAGGGAGACGCTTGGCTTTGCATTTGTGAGCATGTTATCCCAGCATGGTGTCCCCATCACATGCCTGGAACTGCCTACACAACTTATGAGTAGACAACAGAGTTGGTGACGAGACTGCTTAGCATTGCTGTGTTCTCAACATCTTTGTCCAAAAAAAAAAAAAAAACCTTTGCATCCAATTTGACATAATATATTTTTCAAATAAAGAAGCATATCTTAAGGTCAGGGGGGGCAGTTATGGCCCAAGATGAAGTAATTAATGATATGTGGCCCGCCAGTATAAAATAATTTTGTACACAAAAAAAGAATCACTATTATACCAGCTGATGGCAGTAGCCCTTTGGCCACCTTGCCATTGGCTTTCTGTAAGAATTTTCAACCCGCCCCATATCCGACATGGCGACCATAAATAAAAAAAGGAAAGTTGAATGTAAGGGCTGCTGCTTTCAGGACAAGTAGAAATTGGAGTATTTCTTTCAGCGAAATCTGAAACACCTGCATCTGCCTAATTTGCCAAGCGACTTTGGCTGACTACAAAAAGCCAACTGGAAATGAATGGTGAATCAACTGGAAGCTGTTTTAACGGCAGACCTGCACTTTTTCATGAGACCCTACGAGTCAAATGAAAATGCTACAAAGGTAAGCTACAAGGTTGCAACGCTGATTGGCAAGAACTAGAAAGATTCCACGGAGGGTAAATTTATTCAAGACTGTTCAAAGAATGCCAAGCAAACTGGTTGGCCTGCACACATTTTCAGCTTACCAAATCTGGCCTGCTTTCTGAAAAGTTTGGGCACCCCTGCTCTAGGTCATTTCTATCAAAAGTTATGATTTATTTTAAATACAGTGGTACTTCCACTTACAAATTTAATTGGTTCCAGCAGTGACATCGTATAATGAAACGGTTGTAGCTCAAAACACGTTTTCCCATTGAAATGAATGGCAATGGATTTAATGCATTCAAAGGTCATCAAACGCAACCAAATACCCATTAAATAAACTAACTACCCTGTAGATACACTAATGTTTAGTCAATGTTCATAAATATACCAAAAAGTATAAAAAAATAAGGCAAAAGAACTACAAAAGATGAAGTCGCTGTATAGCTTTATCAACCAATGACAGTTTAAACAACATCAACAAATAAAACAACCAAATGAAAATGATAAAATCTAAAAGTTCAGTTAATTGTCTTGGCATGCATTTCTACTCACTGTGCCGGTTCAGTCGCTGGACGCATAAAATATCCATCCAGCGATTGTTGTGTCTGTCTGTAACACGGAAGGTTTTTAAACTATTTTAATCAAACGTCTGCATTGCTCGTCTGCTTTGGCTCATTCGGGACGTCTTTTGTATAAAAGCCTGCTGTTTTCCCAGCAGCCAAACAATTCCCTAATATCTGCCATTGATGATCGTGTCCCTGGTGAGCTTTTTATTAATCTTTCCAAAATAATGTTTTTTTTTCCCTGTAATCAGTTATTGCCATGCCATGTTGTTGCTCGTCACCACTGCTACAAACTTTAGGGTCTTTTTTGTTTGTTCTATTACGGTGGAGATGATGGACATGCTTTTCCCGTATTTCTTTGCCAAACTGTGAAATCAAAGCTAAGAATTTAGAGTTGACATTCAATTGATTTGGCTTTCTCAGACCAGAAATTCTGGAGCCAGCCCCTGAGCCAAACTGAGTTCGACATCCCTGGCCTAGAATGTTAGAATATTGAAATGTGTCACTCCGTATATAGTCATAAATGTATGAGTTATTTGAAACTGTAGTGGTACCTCTACTTAAACGTGAGTTTAAAGTTTTTCAAAATAAGGAGGATCGATTTGTCACAATTTCTTTCAATCAAACGTTTGATTTTCACCGCTAAAATTGTATCATAAGCCTATCAAAGGCAGCAAATACTATAAAAGATTCAAAACTAGTATATTCATGTTATTTATTAACATACACAGTAGAATTTTACCTCTTAAACAAAGTGTTTTATTATTCTTAGAGAAATTCTGTAAAAGTCTGCTAGCTTAATACAAACACGCTGCAAACTGACATAAACAGGCTGACATAGCTCTGATGGGCAGAATAACTTCAACCCCTTGCAAAAAGTATGAAATCAAAAGGCTTGGGAAAGCCTTTATTACGAGGTTTTATTCCGATGAAAAAACCCAGATCACAAACATGAAACAATTATAAGGTCATTCCAAAGCGCAACATATTGGCATTCAGAAACACTAAAAGAATTTAAAAAACGGTCAGTAAATGTTACTTTTGTAGAGCAAGCACAAGGAAATAAATTTAAAATCCCTCAATTCTGGGGAAATATGGAATGAGTGCATTTGGAGTAGAAAATAAGGTCACACCCAGTCAATATCCTTTCCTTAATTGGGCACCTGGCTTAGATTAAGGCTGCGTCCCATTCTTCTCACTTTCACTCGCTATTTGCCCTAGTCACTCGGTTTTGAGCGTTCACCTGAAAATAGGATGTGTCCCAATACTTTCAAGACCGAGGGAGAAGTGCCCTCAACCCATGACATAACCAATTCAGATCGAGGGAGGTCGGTACCTCACTTGGAGCGAAGTGACTACCCAGAAGGCTTTGCGAATTCTCAATATCAACAAACATGGCTGGAAAGGAACCGCACAAATGTAAGTAGTTTTCCACAACTACGCATGTACTGTATTTGTAACTCTATCTATCTATCTATCTATCTATCTATCTATCTATCTATCTATCTATCTATCTATCTATCTATCTATCTATCTATCTATCTATCTATCTATCTATCTATCTATCTATCTATCTATCTTTCCATCTATCTATCTATCTATCTTTGCAATGAAATATATTGAAATATCTTGGTTAGACATAAATGCAATAGAAAATCACATTTTCGCGTTAAAATATGAACATTGCAAAATCGCTACTTTACAAAGTGCACGAATCTACCGAGGGAGCCACAAAAAAAAAATCTCGCACTCCAAACTGTAGAGTAGGATAACTGTGCAGAAAATCACGGTTCAGCCTTGCAAGTCCCGTCCAATTTCTTAAGGGACAATCTTCACTTTGCACTCCACTCACTGAGGGGACTTCCCTGTAGAGGGACCTTACTGGAGGGTTCTCAGGGCCAAGTGAGAGGAATGGGATTGGGCCTAAGTCTGCTTGTTAGTCAGCAGTTATACACAGTGCAAATATCACACCTTGGATGGCTTTTGGACTAAGTGGATTGCCAAGTATCATGGCTCCAACAAGAGTCTCTTAAGAACAAAGACTAGATCATTAAACTTCTTGAAGAAGGTAACTCTACTCGTATGGTTACCAAAGATGTTGGCTGTTGACAGTCAGCTTTATCAAAGATTTGGACACAGTAAAACAGTATGGGAAGTTTGATAAAGTCAAGCATACTGGCAGACCAAGAAAGACATGCAGGCATCAAGACAAACAACAAAATGCAGAATGTCTTGAAACAGACATTACACAAGTCAAACCAAACAAATCTGCATTGGACAAGGTAATGATGCTGGGACTTTTGTTTGGTGCCGTTCCGGTGAGATTTACAAAGAGGACTGTCTAATGAAAACAACCAAATTTTCCAAAGTCTTTAATGATATGGGGCTGCATGTCATTGGGGGATGATAATGTTTAGGAATGATGAACTAATTTTCCAAGATGACAATGCACCATGTCACAGAGCAAAAACTGTGAAAGTATTCATTGGAGAGAGAGCCATCCAGTCAATGACATGGCCTGCATATAGCCCAGATCTCAACCCAATTGAAAACCTGTTGTGGAAATTAAAAAATATTGTCTTCAAGGCTAGCTGGGCCTCCACAACAGCCAGCTGGACCTCCATCACGGCCAGCTGGGCCTCCACCACGGCTAGCTGGACCTCCACCACAGCCGGCTGGGCCTCCACCACGGCCGGGAAGGCCTCCACCACTTCCCGACGGGCCTCCACCACTACCCAACGGGCCTCAACCACTGCCAACTGTGCCTCCACCACTGCCAACCGGGCCTCCAACACTGCTAGCTGGGCCAGAGAAGACAACAAACTGCACGGGTCAAACATCCTGAGCTGTGAGAATGGACTATTGCCCTGCGTTATGGACACACGAGCGCAGAATTTGGGAATTTGCTCCACTAATGCCAAAAGTGTAGGACAGATAATGAACTCAGGGTCAAACAGAGTTGCCGGACACAACCGAATGTTTGATCTTACATTACATTACTGTTTGATCTTACATTAGACATAGTCCAGCGTTTTTCCGAATTGCTCAGTCCACAATTGAATGGATTTGGGAGTCCACAATTGAATGGATTTGGGAGTACAGTCAATAAACATGCCCGATTAAAGTCGCCGTCGACACACACTTCCAAACTCCATTACCAACCTTCTCAATGTTTCCTCAGAATCATCCACAAGCGCTGTGTCATCTGCAAACAAGAACTGACATACCTGCCACACCGTTCCACTGTTATCCATCATCTCTACACCTCTGCCAAATACTCTTGCATTCACCTCTCTCACCACACCATCCATGTACACATTAAACAGCCATGGCGACATCACACACCCCTGTCTCACACCAGTCAACTCAGGGAACCACTCACTTGTCTCACCCCCTACTCTTAAACATGCTCTGCTGTTCACATAGAGGCTGCGTCCCATTCTTCGCACTTTCACTCGCTATGTGCCCTAGTCACTCGGTTTGCGCGTTCACGTGAAAATGGGGTGTGTCCCGATACTCTCAAGACCGAGGCAGAAGTGCCCTCAAACCAAGTCGTAACCACTTCAAGACCGAGGGGGCTCTCGACCTCACTTGGCAGCGAAGTGACTACCCAGAAGGCTTTGCGAATTCTCAATATCAACAAACATGCCCGAAAAGGAACCACACAAATGTAAGTAGTTTTCCACAACCACGCATGTATTTGCAATAAAATGTATTGAGATATCTTAGTTAGACGTAAATGCAATAGAAAATCGTATTTTCGCGTTAAAACACGAACATTGCAAAATCGCTACTTTACGAAGTGCACTAATCTACCAAGGGAGCTGGCAAAAAAAAAACCTTCACGCTACAAACTGTAAAGTAGGATAACTGTGCAGAAAATCACGGTTCAGCCCATCCCTGTTTTTATCTTAAAACGAGTCGTGCTTTTCATGTACATGGCCAGTCGCTAAAGGAGCATAGTCAGAATACCGTTCTGGACAT
This sequence comes from Urocampus carinirostris, assembly GCF_059441175.1. NCBI lineage: Eukaryota > Metazoa > Chordata > Actinopteri > Syngnathiformes > Syngnathidae > Urocampus > Urocampus carinirostris. The sequence continues at coordinate 49,767,336 of NC_142352.1, forward strand.
AAGCGCTTGTTTACTGCACACAATTTCGGGTGTCGTGTTTTATTTACAATATGATTCTTTCATGTAAGATCAGAATGCATTAGTTTTCATCATGCATTACGAGTAATGTCTCCGAATTTCACGTGGAAATACAGTTGAAACAAACTACTATCACATAGTTCACTGTCTTCTCTGTAAACACATATTAAGTGAACGAATTACCTTCTCAAAATGTTGTCCAAATGTGGAGACAATTCTAAAGCATATGTGATGCTGGCCAATAGAAGGCTCATACAGCCATAAGAATAACATGTCAATTTCATGTCTCACATCAACTAGTTGAGCATCGTATACACAGTTGTTTTTGTACAATACATCAGCATTAAGTAATTCTTGTTTTTTCCACCCAACCTAAGGGCCATTGTAGAACGTCCCGTGGAAGAGCTGGTCACCATCACAGCTACCACGCCATCCACACCACCGGGCACGTCGTTGGCACCTTCTAATCTGGCGCCAAACCCCAAATCACCCAGAAAAAAAAAGGAAGCACGATACACTCCTTGACTTTTTGAAAGTGGAGTCTGCCGGAGTGAGGAAAAGTCTCAAAGAAACTGTGGCCAAAACTGAGCGGTTCCCGTCCTTTTTGGGAAGCTCGTGGACAAATTTCCAGAACAGTGACATCTCTGCAATGTTTCCCTTTGTTTTATAAAAGGAAAATATTTTTTTTTATTAAGAACTCAATGAAGTTCCAGTTTGTGTTTTCCAGCTTCATGGAAGTATTGGTATATTTTTGTTAAAATTTGTGACACATTATTTATTTACTATTATGTATTTTGGCCCAATGTGAGTTTGTTTTTCTGAAAGTAAAGTATTATTTAAGCTGGAGTGATTTGTAGTTGTTTTCTGTCCAACAGTCACATAGTTCACACGCAGTATCTCACATCATTATGAAATAAACCACCAAGGTGTTACTCAAAATGAAGATGTTTATTGAATAGTAATGCAGAAAAGCACATAATGCAAATGTGGGTCTGACTTAAAGAGCCTAAAATATGGCTTTTGGGCAATTTATTCCATATTAACTGTGGACAATTCTTTGTACGGTGGACCTGGGAACCCTGAAGACCCGTGACACCACACGGTAGGACAGAGCGTGGGCCAGCCAGTACACGTAGATCAGGACCTCCAGCCATGGCCCTGTTCCCTCTTTAGCAGCTCCTGCAGGGCCCACATAACCTTCTTGCTCAACCTTAAGTCCTGAATGAGTTCTGACTCCACATCCAACCATAAGCACAGGATGGGAACATTCCTGTCCAACCTGTCCATGCTTATGGGACAGCCACTCTGGAACACAATAGAAAACAAACATTTTAGACATAAATGTGGGCATAGAAAAGAAAAAGACCGCTTTAACTGTGATGTAAGCATCATGAAAAAATGTTGAAATTTTTTTGGTTTGAACAAATTTATTGACACTAATAACAAAAAAAACAATCATGACAATCACAACAGCAATCAAGCACATTCACAATATTATATTCCAATATGATGTTATTAACAGCAAACACAATGTGAGGGTTTGAACAACCCTTCTCGAAAATCCTATTTGCAATCAAGCATATTCACAATTTCATTATATGATATCTTTGTTAGTGTCAATAGATCTGTCCAAGCCAAAGTCGATTGTCTTTTTTGGTCTGAACAAATCCCTTGACACCAACAACAGAAAACAATCATGACCAAACAACAGCAATCAAGCACCTTTTTTATATCCAATGACAACTCTTTTGAATTAAATTCCTTATGAACTAAGGTTTTTGGGTCGTACAGGGAAGTTTGGTGACGATATTATGTCAGCTTAAGGGTCAGGTGGACTGTTCTTGTGTTTGTTTACTTTTCGTCATGTCACACATTCAAGACCCCTACTATGTGTCATAAAATGGCATTAAGATACTAATAAGTAGATTGCCATTTATGTCTACACAAACATAGGGTATTATGTGAACGTGCATTGTATGTTAACTCTTACTGTATTTGACCGAACGGGTCATTTTTTTACTGAGTGTACGTACCTTGTAAAGGTGAATCAGCACTACATAGCGCCGAAGCTGTCTTCAGTATAGCACATTTCTCCTCCGTTGATTGGAGACACGGAAAAGATGATGAGCTTTCAGGCAATCGGTAATAACACAGCTGTAGCGGGCATTTTTAACGTTGCACGAAATCTCCAACTGACACACTACAGGTTGAGACTCGAGTTGTTTACATGTGACGTAGGCCTATACGTCACTAAGGTCTACAGCCAATTAATATTACCACCATCTCCTGGACAGGGGTGGAACCTTGCAAGTCTTGTCCAAACCTTTTCCACTTTGCACTCCACTCGATGAGGGCACTCCTCTATCGAGGGACCTCACTGGAGGGTTCTCGGGGCCGAGTGAGAGAAATGGGATTGGGCCAAAAACTCTTCAATGCTTCCAACAACTTTTCATCCACTCCATACATTACCATCACTTGCCACAATGCCTCTCTATCAACTTTGTCATACGCCTTTTCCAAGTCCATGAAAGCCAAACAAACATCCTTACATTTTGCAAAATATTTCTCGCACACCTGTCGTACTGCAAACACCTGATCTACACATCATCTTTCTTTCCTGATACCACTCTGCTCCTCCATCACCACCTCGTCTATTCTTCCTCTCACTCTCTTAATCAAGACTCTACCATACAGCTTACTTTTATATACAGTATATTTATATATATATATATATATATATATATATATATATATATATATATATATATATATATATATATATATACATACATACACATATCTATACATATATACCGTAAATTCCGGACTATAAGCCGCTACTTTTTTCCCAAACGTTCAACCCTGCGGCTTATTCAGTGATGCGGCCAATTTATGTAATTTTTCTAACAGCCGCCATCCGCCTGTTCTTTGGGAATGTGGGAGGAAACTGGAGTGCCAAGAGAAAACCCACGCAGGCACAGGGAGAACATGCAAACTCCACACGGGGAGGTTTCAGTAGCATGACTTCAACCCTGAACCTCCGCACCGCACCCAGCTGCTGTGCTGCCTATATATATATATATATATATATATATATATATATATATATATATATATATATATATATATATATATATATATATATATATATATATATATATATATATATATATATATATATATATATATGGCAGCACGGCGGCGCAGTGGTTAGGGCGTGTGCGGCACAGTTCTGAGGTCATGGGTTCAAATCCAGCTACCAACTTTCCTGTGCGGAGTTTGCATGTTCTCCCGGTGCATACGTGGGTTTCCTCCGGGCACTCTGATTTCCTCCCACAGTCCAAAAACATGCATGTCAGGTTAATTGTCCGGTCAAAATTGTCCCTAGGTGTGAATGAGCGAGCGAGTTGTCTGTCCCTGTGTGCCCTGCGACTGGCTGGCAACCATGGCATGATCCATCCATCCATTATCTGCACCGCTTATCCTCAGTAGGGTCGCGGGGTGCTGGGGCCCATCCCAGCTATCTTCGGGCAGTGGGCAGTGGACACCCTGAACTGGTTGCACACAGGGACAGACAACTCGCTCGCACATTCACACCTAGGGACAATTTGAACCGGCCAATTAATCTGAAATGCACGTTTTTGGAATGTTGGAGGAAACAGGAGTGCCCGGACGAAACCCACGCAAGCACGGGGAGAACATGCAAACTCCACACAGGAGGTTTGATCTCCCGATCTCAGAACTGTGCCGCACACGCGCTAACCACTGCGCCGCCGTGCTCCCCTTATATGTATATAGATAGATAGATAGATACTTTATTCATCCCCGAAGGGAAATTCACATACGCATACATATATATATATATATATATATATATATATATATATATATATATATATATATATATATATATATATATATATATATATATATATATATGTATATAGGTCATAGATCTATATATGTATATATACCGTAAATTCCTGACTATAAGCCGGTACTTTTTTCCCAAACATTCAACCCTGCGGCTTATTCAGTAATTTAGGTAATTTTTCTAACAGCCGCCAGCGGCGCTCGAGTACAAAAGATAAGATTTAGACCGGTGGAATATATGCGCCGAGGAAGACTGCAACTTCTTGGCTAGACTAGCAGAGAGAAATCTTTCACTAAAACTGGCCGCATGCGAAAGGCAAATTTTTCGCAAGTCTGCCAGTGGATCCTGACAGCGTGGGGCAGCATCAAAAAATCCACCATCACCAACGGGTTCCGAAAAGCCGGTCTGCTGCGTGACGGAGAGTAGGGCACAGAATCAGGAATGGATTAGAGTTCAAGCGAAAGTGACAGCGCGAGTCCGGCTGCGGGAGCGTGGGACGATGTGTTTATGACAAAGTTTCTTTCCGACACTGAGGAAGACGACTTTGATGGCTTCAGTTCTAAGGAGGAAGATGAGGACGGTTTACCGTGATTTTTACAAGTACGGTATGTTTTTTTAACAGAGCCGTTTACTGTGTTGCGAGCGTGTTGCTACCGTGTTGCTACCTGTCACAGGCACCGTTTGGGATGAAAGTTATATTATTATTATTAAAGCTTTGAAAACTCTCTCAGTGTACCGTCTTTCTTTGTAAATATGTGTAACCATGTATAATATGTATTTGCAACTGTATATTATTGTAATCTATTTATTCTAGAGACTTATTCTGATATGTTTTCCACGGGCGAATCAAAAAGAAGGGGCGAAAACAACGTGGGGTGACGGGAAGTGCAGTAAAGGTGAGACGTGTTTGTGGACGCGGCGGACAATAGTGGATACATATTTTTCCCACCCTTACCTTTGGAAATATACACTTTTTTCCTTGGATTACTTTCAACGGGACCCGGACTCTGCAGGTCTGCATCAAACCTTAACTACCGGTATCATTTTACGTTCTCTTTGCCGGCTGTGAATTTTGGACTGTGTACCTTAATGAAGGACATTCAGTTTCAATCACGGGAAGTAAAGTCGGGTTTGGGTTAATTTTGTGTTTGTGTTACTAATTTAATGTGGGCGCATGCGGCTTATATACAAGTACAAAATCGGTTTTCTTCTTAAAATGTGGTGGGTGCGGCTTATAATCAGGTGCGCTCTATAGTCCGGAATCTACTACGGTGTATGTATATATATATATATATATATATATATATATATATATATATATATATAAATATATGGCATCAATAGTGCAATAACATTTAGCAGCGACAAAAAAAAGTCACAGGTTATATATTTCCACAGTTTTGCGCAATAAAGTTTTGCGTGCTTATTTAGATTGGTGACGCCTCGGTAAGAAAGTTCAATAGGCAATAGGTCAAATAGATGATGGCCAAGGTGGGCAGTCTTTTATAATGTCGATGGCTCTGCTGCGGTATCGCAAGACGGCAATGTCTCCTAGACTGGGCAGAGATCGGCAGATAATCTTTTGGGCTGTGTTGATTACTCTCTGTATGCTTTCCATATTTTGGTAATCATCAAAAAAGTTCAAATCCATGTCAATGAATTCCCTGGAGATTGTAGGCATTATTAGCCACGCATGTAGACAAAAGGGAAAGCAAACTAAATAAGAAAAGTGTAAGAAGTATAAAACTAGCTGGAGAACCATTAGCCTCTGCACGCCACTACTAATCCTTAATATATGGGTCCTTCTAAAATAATTACCGTATCATGATAAAGTTCATTATTTTCCTAAGTGTAACGATAAAAATTAAACTTCCATATATTTTAGATTCATTACACACCAACTGAAATATTTAATATCTTTTATGTTTAAATATTCTTGATTTTGGCATTCAGCTCATGAATACCCCAAATTCCTATCTGAAAAAAATTAGAACATCTTGAAAAGGTGTTCTAAACGAGCTACTGACCTATTCATGTGAATCAACGAGTTAACTCTTCACACCTGCAAAGCAAGAGGGTAGGAAATGAGCTGCGATGGCGCATTCCCCAGTTCAAGCCACTTTTGAATCAGAAACAGTGGCAGTAATGGCTGACCTGGGTGACAAAGACGCAACATTGTACTGTTGCTCAGTGGAGCAAAGTACATTTTTTCAATTGAAAACATATTTTGTATGTCCTTCAGAAACTAAGGTGGCACAGTCTGGAGGAAGACTTGGGAGAAAGAAATGCTAAAATATCTAAAGTCCGGTGTCATTTACCCACACTCAGTGATGGTCTGTGGCGCCATGTCAACTGCTGGTGTTGGTGCAGGGTCAATGCCATTTGCTATCGGGAGATTTTAGAGCACTTAATGCTTTCATCTGCTGAAAAGCTTTACGAAGAGGAAGATTTTAATTTTCAGCACGACCTGGCATCTACTCACAGTGCCAAAACCACTGGTATATGGATTACTGACCAGGGTATTACTGGGCTTAATTGGCCTGCCAACTCTCCTGACCTGAACCCAAGGGAGAATCTGTAGAATAATGTGAAGAGGAAGTTGAGAGACACCAGAACCAACACTGTGGATGAGCTTAAGCTCACAATCGAGGCATCCTGGGCCTCCATAACACCTCAGCAGTACCACAGGCTGATTGCCTCCATGCCATGCTGCATTGGAGCAGTAATTTCTGCAAAAGCATTCACAACCAAGTATTGAGTGCGTAACTGACCATTACTATTTGAAGGTTGGATTTTTTTGTTTTCATTAAAAGCACTTTTAAAAAAAAAAGTGTTTATTAATTTTTTTCCTTTCTATTTTTGCCAAAATCATCCATATTAAAACAATGAAAGGCTTGAATTCTTTCAGTTGTGTGTAATGAATCTAAAATATATAAAAGTCTAATGTTTATCAGTACATTGCAGAAAATAAGTAACTAAATATGAATAAATTTATGACTCACCTCACGTGGTAAGCTTTCTCTCCTGGCTTTGATCTCTTTTATCTCCGACAAAACTAACATAAAATGCAACAGAAACAAAGTGAAAATAATTCCAAACAGCTTGCCAACATAATTTTGGCCGTTCCATGTATTCCGTTACTCCCCACTCCTGCACAAAATTTAGTAATTTTATTCATATTTAGTTTCTTTTGTTTTTTATTAGCATATTTGGTATTGGAGTAATCCAAAAGTAATTAAAAGTAATCAAGTTAAAGTAACCCTACCCAACCCTGCCGATTTGTACCAAATGCTTTACAACCATTATTTAAATGCCAATTTCACTGAAACATAAAATGTGTCATATTTACGAGTCTTTGTAAATCTCCAGCTAGCCAAACTAATGGCATGGTGTCATGCCATGTGAGCCCGCGGTTGTGCCACCAAACGCATTTGGTTGCTTGAGGTCAATAAGAGCTGTTTCTTACTCCTTGACATTCTTAACGAGTTGCTATGGAGATAAAGCTCTCAATAAATTACATTTTTGCGTTTTCAACTCACTGATAGCCTATTTAGGGCCACTAATCAATTAAAATCCTTTTGTATCCTCCTCTGCTTGCACATACACATCCATTAATATATGTCCCTCCAATCAAGACTTCAAAAATGAGGGAGTCACTTCTTTTATTTTATCGATGGCACATACAATTATCTCTTGCTGCTATTTTGCATTTTAATGATCAATAATAAACTTTTAGTGTTTTATTAATTATAATGTCAGCCTCCCCCATAATAGTGAAGCAGAGATTTTCTCCTTTATAAAGGCAATAGTTAGTGGGAAAGTTGCGGCATTACTCTCTGTATGAAAACAAATGTGAATTGTGAAAAAAGTATCAACTCTGTATATTTATTCACTCAAATGTTATTTAGTATTGTTTAGAACTCATGTTAAAAATTATCCAAGCGCTACCATAGGCATGTCAAACAAATATGGGATGATTTAATCCAGCCCGACATCAATTTTCGAGTATGTCAAAAAAAGAAACTAGTCTCTAAGTCAGGGGTCGGGAACCTTTTTGACTCAAAGAGCCATAAAAGCAAAAAATATTAATTTTATTTTGGGAAAGAGCCACACCATATATTATGAGACAAATTTACTAAATTGATAAACCGGCGCCCCAGACAAAAGCTTAGTCTTCAGCACATTAATTTTTGATGATTTGATAAAAATTATGAAAAGAGAATAATGCTAGAGCCCATGTCCCAAATTCAACAAAAAGACCACTTTAAACTTGTCTCTTTCTTGCAATTACTCAAGATCGGTTAAACTCCTTTTGACCCTTTTTTTTCATACACATTGGTTTCAAAACCAGATGCAAGCATTTATTTTGTAAAAACGTCACAACATTCTGAGAATAGGGAGCCTTATGTGCTTACCTTTGGCGAGAGATGGGAGGGAATGCTTGTACTTTTTGCATAGCTCCACCCATCCCTCCCACTCACCCAATCAAATGACTAAGTTCTCTTCTGGTGTTTTGGCGTATTTACAGTTCTGTGGATTCATCATAAAGTATCTGAACACTGAACACAGATTATATAGTGAACTTTTAAATAAACGATTCTTTAGCGTTGTACAGCCAAAACGAGTTTTTTTCCCCCTTTTTTTTTTTGCGTGACACCTTGACTGTAAATTGTAGTGAAAAACGTGCCCTATATATACTGCGAAGTGTTCCCTTTATATTTAGCTCTGGTTTGACTTTACGTGTACCTGAATAGGATAGACAAATCCGGTTTTGAACAAGATGGAGAAATTTTGCATGCAATCAAATTGGTCTCTGAGCCACAGATACTCATAGAAAGAGCCATATATGGCTCGTGAGCCATAGGTTCCCGACCCCTGCTCTAAGTCATTTCTCTGTTTTTAATAAATGTTGGCAATGTCCTCTAAAGTGAGCTGAGAGCAGCAAATAATCTTTTGGGCTGAGTTTATTACTCTTTAAATTTTTTCCTGTCTGCTGCCATTCTCCCAATTTACCACTCAGTGACACCGTATACCAGAATCGGGCCTGCGAGCGGCGATTATGTCCACACAAACGGCAGGACAGCCAGCTTGTGTTAAATGTAGAAACTGGCGAGGATTACCCAGGGACCTGCAGCAGCCATATGTCCGAGCTTTGTCTCGTCCTACAAAACTTGGGCTGCCCTTCATGTGATTTATCAAAGGGGCGCGCATGGTGACAGGTGTGCACTTGCAGTGAGGCCCGAGACGCCCCAGGGTGGCCGCTTTGCTCCTTTCCAAGCTTTTCAAGCCTCCGGCAGTTTTTCCCCTTCTTCTTTCCTCCATTCCCGATTTCTTCTCTTCTCCCGCCTTCTCGGTCCCCCATGCACCACCTCACCGCAGCCCTCCTGTGCAAGGGGCTTGGGCCACTGAACAGATTATGGCATAACTAAGACGCTAAAGCAGCGTATTATCGACCTGGTGGCTGAACCGGGGTAGCTAGCTCGGCGGCTAGGCTAATTATGTGTGCGCCAGGGTGTTTGTCTGTGTGTGTGTAAAAGGCTTAGGGAGTAACGCAATACATGTAACGGCTTTTCGTCATTATGATCCAAAAAATGTTATTTTATTCCGTTACAGTTACAGAAAAAAAGACATAAATGATTTGCATTTATATCGTGCTTTCCAAGTCAATGAAGACCTCCCAAAGTGCTTTACAATGTTCTTCACACTTACGCATGTACACACACTCACACACCAATAGGTGTACATTTATGGATTTCTTTGCAGAATTACAATTTTATATCAATTTATATTTCCATCCATCTATTGTCTTCCGCTTATCCGGGGTCGGGTCACCGGGCAGCAGCCTTAAAACAAAAGCGAGGACGTTCCTATTCCGAGCCACCTCCTCCAGCTCATCCGATGTGATCCCAAGGCGTTCCCAGGCCAGCCTAGAGAAACAGTCTCTCCAGCGTGTCCTGGTTCATCCCCGGGGCCTCCTGCCGGTGGGACATGCCTCCCGAGGGAGGCGTCCAGGAGGCATCCTTATCAGATGCCCGAGCCACCTCAACTGGTTCCTCTCAATGCGGAGGAGCAGTTGCTCTACACAGAGTCCCTCCCGGATGACTGAGCTTCTCACCTTATCTCTAAGGGCCCGGTCACACAGCCGTTTGCGTCTGTATCGCAGGTAAAATTTTGCGGGTTTTTTTTGCCCGTGGTTGCCCACGATGGAAAATACGCAAAATTGGCCAACCCGCTGTTCATCGGTGGTATGCCCGCAAAACAGACGCCGGCGACTGTTCCGCTTCCTCATTGCGTCATTTTCTCGTGTGGACCACGGGTATAAAAGCTCCCGAGCCGGTGTTGTGCCCAAATCCGACTCCTACGCACAACCGGCGTTATATAGACTAGGATCTCCCAATTGTTATAATTAGCTCGCTTTATTGTTTTAATAAGCGTTTTATATACAATACGATCGCTTTTGTTGGAAGCGCAGCAGAATGCGCGTTCACGCGAGTGGGGGAGGATTTTAAATACGGTGTGCATTACCGTTCGATTACGTTCACAACAAAAACAAAGACGGAATGGTTTAAGTTGTATTACATTCCCAACAAATGCAAGACGACGTGGTTTTGGTTATATGTTCGCCATTACATTCCCTAAAAGTGATATAAAAGTGAGATAAAACGAGGTAAAAGTGGTTGTGGTAGCGAGGGGATGCAAATCTCGGCAGGGATGCATTTCTAGGCATAACACCGGGCTGTAGAAATCATAACCTCTCAAGACACAGTCCCGTGAAGATCAAGATTTCAAGCTATGGCACCGAAGAAGCCAATATGTTATTATTGTAATAGTTTTTCATTTTTATTTTATTATCTTGTTATGAAATGAAAAGAAATGTCAAGAAATAAAAATAAATTAAGACAAGGTCACTACGCTGACGGGGATCCATGTTCACCCCCTTGACGTCTCGAGCACAACTGACGTGTGCTCGGCAAATCGCACTGTATATACGCGGAGAAAGGCGTTTGACCGTCACACGCGTAACACGCTAATTTCACGTAATAACACCGCGATCCAGGCGCAGAACATGCTATTACCATGCTCCACCCACGATTACCCGCTGAAATTTCCCGTCCTACCCATGTGTAACCACACCCTGGCCGCGGCCAGAGCACTTCGTTCCGCGTCATTTCCGCGTCATTACCTCGTGTGCCGCCCGCGGTTAACACGTGCTCAAAGTTTTGAGCAGCTCAAAACTTTTTCGCGCGGCCAACCGCGTGTGAATTTCCGACCGCGAGTAAAGCACTGCTGTATCTCGTCTATATCGCGGTCTCAAAGCGTCCAACAGCGCCCAACAGCGTCTGCTCCACGGCCAGAAATTTCTGGCCGTGATTCAGCCTCGATACGCCCGTGAAAGGCTGTGTACCCGTGCTCTAAAGTATTGAGCAGCGCAAAAAATTTTCGCGCTGCCAACCGCGCGTGAATATCCGACCGCGTGTTAAGCACTGCTGTATCTCGTCTGTATGGCGATCTCAAAGCGTCCAATAGGTCCGCCTCACAGGCAGAAATTTCTGGCCGTGATTCAGCCGCAAACGGCTGTGTGACCGGGCCCTAAGGGAGAACCCAGACACCCTGCAGAGGAAACTCATTTCGGCCACTTGTATCCGGGATCGTGTTCTTTCGGTCATAACCCACAGTTTATGACAATAGGTGAGGGTAGGAACGTAGATCGACCGGTAGATCGAGAGCTTTCGGCTCAGCTCCCTCTTCACTCCAACGGACCGGTACAAGGTCCGAATGACGGCAGACGCTGCACCGACCCGTCTGTCGATCCCCCGTTCCATCCTACCCTCACTCGTGAACAAGACCCCAAGATATTTGAACTCTTCCACTTGGGGCAATATCTCATCCCCAACTGAGTACCATGGTCTCGGACTGATCCTCATCTTGGCCTCTTCACACTTGGCTGCGAATTGCTCCAGCGAGAGCTGAAGATCATGGCCCGAAGAAGCCAACAACACCACGTCATCTGCAAGAAGCAGTGACGCAATGCTGAGGCCCCCAAACCGGACTCCATCCCCACCAAGGCTGCGCCTACAAATTCTGTCCGTAAAAGTTATGAACAGAATCGGTGACAAAGAGCAGGCCTGGCGGAGTCCGACCCTCACCAGGAACAAATCTGTCTCAACTGCCGGCAATACGGACCAGACTCTGGCACCGGGCATACAGGGACTGCACAGCCCGGATAAGACTGTGCGGTACTCCATACTCCTGAAGCACACCCCACAGGGCCTCGTGAGGAACACGGTCGAATGCCTTCTCCAAGTCCACAAAACACATGTAGACTGGATAGGCAAACTCCCATGCTCCCTCAAGGCCCCTCAGAGGGTAAAGTGCTGGTCCAGTGTTGCACGGCCGGGACGAAAACCAAACTAGTCCTCCTGAATCCGAGACTCAACCTCCTGGCGGACCCCCCTCTTCAGTACCCCTGAATAGACCTTACCAGGGAGGCTGAGAAGTGTGATTCCCCTGTAGTTGGGACACGCTATCTGGTCCCGCTTCTTGAAGAGGGGAACTACCAAACCAGTCTGCCAGACCAGAAGCACTGTCCCCGATGTCCAGGCGATGTTGCAGAGGCATGTCAACCATGACACGCCCACAACATCCAGATCCTTAATGAACTCCGGGCGGATCTCATCGACCCCTGGGGCCCTGCCAACGAGGAGATTTTTTACCACCTCGGTGACTTCAACCCCAGAGATACGAGAGCCCAAATCGGAGTCCTCCGGCTCTGCTTCTCCAGAGGAAGACGTGTCGGTGGGATTGAGGAGGTCTTCGAAGTACTCCGCCCTCCGATTCACAATGTCCCGGGTCGAGGTCAGCAGCCTCCCATCGCCACTATATACAGTGTCGATGGCACACCGCTACCCCCCCTGAGACGCCGAATGGTGGACCAGAATTTTCTCGAAGCCGTTCGGAAGTCGGCTTCCATGGCCTCGCAAGACCGCTCCCATGCCCGAGTTTTGGCCTCGGCCACCTGCATTCCGCATGGCCAGTCGATGCCTGCCAGCTGCTTCCAGAGTCCCACGGGCCAGGAAGGCCCAATAAGACTCTTTCTTCAGCTTGACAGCATCCCTCACCGCCGGTGACCACCAATGGGTCTGAAGGTTGCCACCGTGGCAGGCACTGACTACCTTACAGCCACAGCTCCGATCAGCCGCCTCGACAATGGAGGCGTGGAACATGGTCCACTCTGACTCATAGTACCCCGCCTCCCTCTGGACATGGGCAAAGTTCTGCTGGAGGTGTGAATTGAAACCTCTTCTGACAGGAGATTCTGCTAGCCGTTCCCCGCAGACGCTCACAACATGCTCAAGTCTGCCGGGTCAGACCGGCATCCTCCCCCACCATCGGAGCCAACTCACCACCACGTGGCTATCAGTTGACAGCTCCGCCCCTCTCTTCATCCGAGTGTCCAGAACAAGGGGCCGCAGGTCCGACGACACAACTACAAAGTCGATCATCGAACTACAGCCTAGTGCCAGGTGCACATATGGACACCCTTATGTCTGAGCATGGTGTTCGTTAGGGACAAACCATGGTGGGCACAGAAGTCCAGTAAAGATACACCGCTCGGGTTTAGGTCAGAGGGGGCGGTTCTTCCCAATCACCCCCCTCCAGGTCTCACTGTCATTGCCCACGTGAGCACACCCTCCAAAGACTCTAAGAAGGGTGGGTACTCTGAACTGCTATTTGGTGCATAAGCACAAACAACAGTCAGAACCTGTCCCCTGCCCCCCCACCCGAAGGCGGAGGAAGGCTACCCTTTCGTCTACTGGGGTGAACCCCAACGTACAGGCGCTGAGCCGTGGAGCAACTAATATGCCCACACCGACTGCGCCTCTCACCAGAGCAACTCCAGAATGGAAGAGAGTCCAACCCCTCTTCAGAGGACTGGTACAAGAGCCAGAGCCGTGCGTGGAGGTGAGTCCGACTATATCTAGTCGGAACTTCTCAATCTCACACACCAACTCGGGCTCCATTCCTGCCAGAGAGGTGACATTCCATGTCCCAAAATCCAGTTTCTGTAGCCCCTTCCGACCCCTTTGGCCCTTCCTACAGGTGGTGAGCCCATGGGAAGAGAGACCCATGTTGTCCCTTCGGGCTGTGCCCGGTCGGACCCAGTGAGCAAAGGCCCGGCCACCAGGCGCTCACCAGCGGACCCCACCTCCAGGCCTGGCTCCAAAAGGGGGCCCCGGTAACCCGCGTCCAGACGAAGGAAATTTTCTCTTCATAAGGGGCCTTCTGATCTGTGTTTTGTCTGGCCCCTCACCTAGAACCTGTTTGCCATGGGTGACCCTACCAGGAGCTTAAAGCCCCCGACAACATAGCTCCTAGGATCATTGGGACACACAAACTTCTCCACCATGATAAGGTAGCAGATCATGGAGGAGGAAATGTTGGGCCCCCCTGAGCCACGTGGATACCCGCTTCAGAAAGAGCTGGGGCGGTACAACTGAAAATGATGATACCTCATTGAGGATAAAAGGGAACGGTAACTGCACAATAAGAGCAACTCTAGTGATAAGCCCTAGGGCGCAGCTGAAGTTAGGAGGAACACGTAGGGGAATCCTGTGCATGAATTTCCATATAACTATGGGAGAGGCCGCTGAGGGGACCCATTAGAGGGAAATGTGCAATAAGGGAACGCAAAACTATCAAGAAATTTATATTTATATACCGTAAAATCCAGACTATAGAGCGCACCTGATTATAAGCCGCACCCACCACATTTCGGGTGGAAAACCGATTTTGTACATACACAAGCCGCACCTGTATATTAGCCGCGAAGCAGGCACAACTAATATAATCCCCCGAGGTCTTTTTATTATTATTATTATTATTATATCTATCTTCTTCCACCGAAATTTAACGGGTATCTCCTCCCAGAGCTTTTGGAGTAACCGAACGATTCGTGTACCAAAAATTCCGGCCGGGACTCTTGTGGGTTGTCTTTTGACAGCGATACGAGTAAAAGTCGAAAAAAAGTCCCCATCCGCTCTAATGTATTTTGTGTGATTCCCCTGTAGTTGGGACACGCTATCTGGTCCCGCTTCTTGAAGAGGGGAACTACCAAACCAGTCTGCCAGACCAGAAGCACTGTCCCCGATGTCCAGGCGATGTTGCAGAGGCATGTCAACCATGACACGCCCACAACATCCAGATCCTTAATGAACTCCGGGCGGATCTCATCGACCCCTGGGGCCCTGCCAACGAGGAGATTTTTTACCACCTCGGTGACTTCAACCCCAGAGATACGAGAGCCCAAATCGGAGTCCTCCGGCTCTGCTTCTCCAGAGGAAGACGTGTCGGTGGGATTGAGGAGGTCTTCGAAGTACTCCGCCCTCCGATTCACAATGTCCCGGGTCGAGGTCAGCAGCCTCCCATCGCCACTATATACAGTGTCGATGGCACACCGCTACCCCCCCTGAGACGCCGAATGGTGGACCAGAATTTTCTCGAAGCCGTTCGGAAGTCGGCTTCCATGGCCTCGCAAGACCGCTCCCATGCCCGAGTTTTGGCCTCGGCCACCTGCATTCCGCATGGCCAGTCGATGCCTGCCAGCTGCTTCCAGAGTCCCACGGGCCAGGAAGGCCCAATAAGACTCTTTCTTCAGCTTGACAGCATCCCTCACCGCCGGTGACCACCAATGGGTCTGAAGGTTGCCACCGTGGCAGGCACTGACTACCTTACAGCCACAGCTCCGATCAGCCGCCTCGACAATGGAGGCGTGGAACATGGTCCACTCTGACTCATAGTACCCCGCCTCCCTCTGGACATGGGCAAAGTTCTGCTGGAGGTGTGAATTGAAACCTCTTCTGACAGGAGATTCTGCTAGCCGTTCCCCGCAGACGCTCACAACATGCTCAAGTCTGCCGGGTCAGACCGGCATCCTCCCCCACCATCGGAGCCAACTCACCACCACGTGGCTATCAGTTGACAGCTCCGCCCCTCTCTTCATCCGAGTGTCCAGAACAAGGGGCCGCAGGTCCGACGACACAACTACAAAGTCGATCATCGAACTACAGCCTAGTGCCAGGTGCACATATGGACACCCTTATGTCTGAGCATGGTGTTCGTTAGGGACAAACCATGGTGGGCACAGAAGTCCAGTAAAGATACACCGCTCGGGTTTAGGTCAGAGGGGGCGGTTCTTCCCAATCACCCCCCTCCAGGTCTCACTGTCATTGCCCACGTGAGCACACCCTCCAAAGACTCTAAGAAGGGTGGGTACTCTGAACTGCTATTTGGTGCATAAGCACAAACAACAGTCAGAACCTGTCCCCTGCCCCCCCACCCGAAGGCGGAGGAAGGCTACCCTTTCGTCTACTGGGGTGAACCCCAACGTACAGGCGCTGAGCCGTGGAGCAACTAATATGCCCACACCGACTGCGCCTCTCACCAGAGCAACTCCAGAATGGAAGAGAGTCCAACCCCTCTTCAGAGGACTGGTACAAGAGCCAGAGCCGTGCGTGGAGGTGAGTCCGACTATATCTAGTCGGAACTTCTCAATCTCACACACCAACTCGGGCTCCATTCCTGCCAGAGAGGTGACATTCCATGTCCCAAAATCCAGTTTCTGTAGCCCCTTCCGACCCCTTTGGCCCTTCCTACAGGTGGTGAGCCCATGGGAAGAGAGACCCATGTTGTCCCTTCGGGCTGTGCC
The DNA here is from genome assembly GCF_059441175.1 of Urocampus carinirostris. Lineage (NCBI taxonomy): Eukaryota > Metazoa > Chordata > Actinopteri > Syngnathiformes > Syngnathidae > Urocampus > Urocampus carinirostris. Next base: position 49,783,934 of record NC_142352.1, read on the forward strand.
CGGTCGGACCCAGTGAGCAAAGGCCCGGCCACCAGGCGCTCACCAGCGGACCCCACCTCCAGGCCTGGCTCCAAAAGGGGGCCCCGGTAACCCGCGTCCAGACGAAGGAAATTTTCTCTTCATAAGGGGTCTTCTGATCTGTGTTTTGTCTGGCCCCTCACCTAGAACCTGTTTGCCATGGGTGACCCTACCAGGAGCTTAAAGCCCCCGACAACATAGCTCCTAGGATCATTGGGACACACAAACTTCTCCACCATGATAAGGTAGCAGATCATGGAGGAGGAAATGTTGGGCCCCCCTGAGCCACGTGGATACCCGCTTCAGAAAGAGCTGGGGCGGTACAACTGAAAATGATGATACCTCATTGAGGATAAAAGGGAACGGTAACTGCACAATAAGAGCAACTCTAGTGATAAGCCCTAGGGCGCAGCTGAAGTTAGGAGGAACACGTAGGGGAATCCTGTGCATGAATTTCCATATAACTATGGGAGAGGCCGCTGAGGGGACCCATTAGAGGGAAATGTGCAATAAGGGAACGCAAAACTATCAAGAAATTTATATTTATATACCGTAAAATCCAGACTATAGAGCGCACCTGATTATAAGCCGCACCCACCACATTTCGGGTGGAAAACCGATTTTGTACATACACAAGCCGCACCTGTATATTAGCCGCGAAGCAGGCACAACTAATATAATCCCCCGAGGTCTTTTTATTATTATTATTATTATTATATCTATCTTCTTCCACCGAAATTTAACGGGTATCTCCTCCCAGAGCTTTTGGAGTAACCGAACGATTCGTGTACCAAAAATTCCGGCCGGGACTCTTGTGGGTTGTCTTTTGACAGCGATACGAGTAAAAGTCGAAAAAAAGTCCCCATCCGCTCTAATGTATTTTGTGTGATTCCCCTGTAGTTGGGACACGCTATCTGGTCCCGCTTCTTGAAGAGGGGAACTACCAAACCAGTCTGCCAGACCAGAAGCACTGTCCCCGATGTCCAGGCGATGTTGCAGAGGCATGTCAACCATGACACGCCCACAACATCCAGATCCTTAATGAACTCCGGGCGGATCTCATCGACCCCTGGGGCCCTGCCAACGAGGAGATTTTTTACCACCTCGGTGACTTCAACCCCAGAGATACGAGAGCCCAAATCGGAGTCCTCCGGCTCTGCTTCTCCAGAGGAAGACGTGTCGGTGGGATTGAGGAGGTCTTCGAAGTACTCCGCCCTCCGATTCACAATGTCCCGGGTCGAGGTCAGCAGCCTCCCATCGCCACTATATACAGTGTCGATGGCACACCGCTACCCCCCCTGAGACGCCGAATGGTGGACCAGAATTTTCTCGAAGCCGTTCGGAAGTCGGCTTCCATGGCCTCGCAAGACCGCTCCCATGCCCGAGTTTTGGCCTCGGCCACCTGCATTCCGCATGGCCAGTCGATGCCTGCCAGCTGCTTCCAGAGTCCCACGGGCCAGGAAGGCCCAATAAGACTCTTTCTTCAGCTTGACAGCATCCCTCACCGCCGGTGACCACCAATGGGTCTGAAGGTTGCCACCGTGGCAGGCACTGACTACCTTACAGCCACAGCTCCGATCAGCCGCCTCGACAATGGAGGCGTGGAACATGGTCCACTCTGACTCATAGTACCCCGCCTCCCTCTGGACATGGGCAAAGTTCTGCTGGAGGTGTGAATTGAAACCTCTTCTGACAGGAGATTCTGCTAGCCGTTCCCCGCAGACGCTCACAACATGCTCAAGTCTGCCGGGTCAGACCGGCATCCTCCCCCACCATCGGAGCCAACTCACCACCACGTGGCTATCAGTTGACAGCTCCGCCCCTCTCTTCATCCGAGTGTCCAGAACAAGGGGCCGCAGGTCCGACGACACAACTACAAAGTCGATCATCGAACTACAGCCTAGTGCCAGGTGCACATATGGACACCCTTATGTCTGAGCATGGTGTTCGTTAGGGACAAACCATGGTGGGCACAGAAGTCCAGTAAAGATACACCGCTCGGGTTTAGGTCAGAGGGGGCGGTTCTTCCCAATCACCCCCCTCCAGGTCTCACTGTCATTGCCCACGTGAGCACACCCTCCAAAGACTCTAAGAAGGGTGGGTACTCTGAACTGCTATTTGGTGCATAAGCACAAACAACAGTCAGAACCTGTCCCCTGCCCCCCCACCCGAAGGCGGAGGAAGGCTACCCTTTCGTCTACTGGGGTGAACCCCAACGTACAGGCGCTGAGCCGTGGAGCAACTAATATGCCCACACCGACTGCGCCTCTCACCAGAGCAACTCCAGAATGGAAGAGAGTCCAACCCCTCTTCAGAGGACTGGTACAAGAGCCAGAGCCGTGCGTGGAGGTGAGTCCGACTATATCTAGTCGGAACTTCTCAATCTCACACACCAACTCGGGCTCCATTCCTGCCAGAGAGGTGACATTCCATGTCCCAAAATCCAGTTTCTGTAGCCCCTTCCGACCCCTTTGGCCCTTCCTACAGGTGGTGAGCCCATGGGAAGAGAGACCCATGTTGTCCCTTCGGGCTGTGCCCGGTCGGACCCAGTGAGCAAAGGCCCGGCCACCAGGCGCTCACCAGCGGACCCCACCTCCAGGCCTGGCTCCAAAAGGGGGCCCCGGTAACCCGCGTCCAGACGAAGGAAATTTTCTCTTCATAAGGGGTCTTCTGATCTGTGTTTTGTCTGGCCCCTCACCTAGAACCTGTTTGCCATGGGTGACCCTACCAGGAGCTTAAAGCCCCCGACAACATAGCTCCTAGGATCATTGGGACACACAAACTTCTCCACCATGATAAGGTAGCAGATCATGGAGGAGGAAATGTTGGGCCCCCCTGAGCCACGTGGATACCCGCTTCAGAAAGAGCTGGGGCGGTACAACTGAAAATGATGATACCTCATTGAGGATAAAAGGGAACGGTAACTGCACAATAAGAGCAACTCTAGTGATAAGCCCTAGGGCGCAGCTGAAGTTAGGAGGAACACGTAGGGGAATCCTGTGCATGAATTTCCATATAACTATGGGAGAGGCCGCTGAGGGGACCCATTAGAGGGAAATGTGCAATAAGGGAACGCAAAACTATCAAGAAATTTATATTTATATACCGTAAAATCCAGACTATAGAGCGCACCTGATTATAAGCCGCACCCACCACATTTCGGGTGGAAAACCGATTTTGTACATACACAAGCCGCACCTGTATATTAGCCGCGAAGCAGGCACAACTAATATAATCCCCCGAGGTCTTTTTATTATTATTATTATTATTATATCTATCTTCTTCCACCGAAATTTAACGGGTATCTCCTCCCAGAGCTTTTGGAGTAACCGAACGATTCGTGTACCAAAAATTCCGGCCGGGACTCTTGTGGGTTGTCTTTTGACAGCGATACGAGTAAAAGTCGAAAAAAAGTCCCCATCCGCTCTAATGTATTTTGAGAGTCTCCCATCCGGAATACATGGGCCTATTCAATATAATGGGGAGCCATGGTAAACAAGGCTTTTCCCACGGGTAGTCATAGGAACCAGGGACTGTCCAGGGTGGCTTGAGGGGGCCCAACCCCACATTACTTTTAACATGGGTAAATGGTGAATTCCAAAGAGTGGATGCTAGCGATAGGATGCTAACAGCTATGTGCGCCAATATCAAAGTGTTGGGCTGGCGTAGCCAGCCCAAGTAATAGCGCAAGCTAGCTGTAAACACTGCCGGCAATGCTAACTTCTTCATAGTAAGAAATTTTGGTAATGGCTATATTTTAACGACTTCATATTTACAATTTATGATAATGGGTACATGTTGATGAGTTATGCTAACGGATGCATGCTAAAAAGTGATGCTATTAGCTAAATGCTAACTGCTTCATGTTAAAAAATTTTGGTAATGGCAATATTGTAACGATTTCATATTTACAAATTATGCTAATGGCCTCATGTTGATGAGTTTTGCTAATGGATACATGCTAAAAAGTGATGCTAACGGCTAAATGCTAACTGCTTCATCCTAAAAAATTTCGGTGATGGCTTTATTTTAACAACTTCATTTTTACAAATTATGCTAATGGATACATGTTGATGAGTTATGCTAATGGATACAGGCTTAAAAGTGATGCTAACAGCTAAATGCTAACTTCTTCATGCTAAAAAACTTTGGTAATGGCAATATTTTAAAGACTTCATATTTACAAATTATGCTAATGGCCTCATGTTGATGAGTTATGCTAATGGGAACCTGTTAGAAAGTGATGCTAACGTGTAATAGTGTTATTACTATGGTTTTACCATGAATGTGTTTTTTAGACCTCCACAAGGCATATCCTTGTTGCTAACGGTTGTGGGCCCATCTCAAATGAACTTGCCAGTACCGGGGGGGGAGTGGGGGGGGGCGGAGTCCCCCCACAGAACCAAGTAAAAAATGACAGAAAGATCTCTCTGAGCTAAAAACTTTATGCTAACTCATGATGCTAACAACCGGGGTTATATATACATACCGGGATCATCTTCCAGATCAATCACAACTCTTACAATTGCCGCAGGAATTGTCTAGTATATTTCAATATGACGTTTAACAGCTAACACAATGTGAGGTTTGAACAACCCTTCTCGGAAATCTTAATAGCAATCAAGCCTATTCACAATTTCGTTATGTAATCTTTGTTAGTGTCCGGTTTGCGGTTTGAACAAATGTATTGACACTAATAACAGAAAACAAACAGTGTGAGGTTTGAACAACCCCTCTTGACAATCTCAACAGCAATTGAGCACATTCACAATATTATATTTCAATATGACGTTTAACAGCAAACACAATGTGAGGTTTGAACAACCCTTCTCGAAAATTTTAATAGCAATCAAGCATATTCACAATTTCATTATACAACATCTTTGTTAGTGTCAATAGATCCGTCCAGGCCAAAGTCATTTGTTTTTGGTCTGAACAAATCCACCGGCACCAACAGCAGCAAAACAAACACGACAATCTCAACAGCAAACAAGCATATTCACAATTTTGTTATATCTGACAATATGACGTGACAACATGACATTTTAACATTTTTTCCTGACATTTTCAACATCAATTAAACAATTTCAGAGTTATTATCTTTTAACAGTAGTTAACCAACGTGTAAAGGGCAATACTATTGTGCAAGGGCATAGCTCTGCCATCCCACCCTCCCAAGCAGCATCCTCCAGTCCTCTGTGTGGGTCCTCTCCCTTCTTACTTCTACTTTCCACAACCAGGCCGTTGCTGCAGGGACCCCCACAGTGTAGCTCTGGTTCCCCCCTCCGGGTGGGTGCAGACGATTCTTCTTTATGGCTGCGTCCTAGGCCCGCCGCTCGCAGATTGGATGGTATCTGCAGCCATTTGGAGCACAGCCACCGGGGGGATCTGCCTGCGCCTCCATACCAGCAGGTTTCTGGAGGTCCAGATGGCGTACTTGATGGAGGCGAGAGTGAGCCAGTCCCTGGCAAAGTCGTTCCGTGACCTCCTCGACCGACTCACCCCATAAAGCACAATCTGTGCGTCAGGGACCTCCCCTGCTGGCAAGTCCGGGAATTTTCCTAGACGGTCGGCCATTGTCCACAAGTCTTCGGCAGCGCTGCACTCACAAAAAAGGAGCCTCACCGACTCCTGGGCGCCACAGCCAGGTCGAGGGCATGTCGAAGTCGCTGACATTCCTCGGTGGTGCATTACGGCTCTGACTGGGAGAACCTCATGAGCCACCATCCATGACAAGTCTCGCAGTCTGTTTGGGAGGGCAGGATGATTCACGTTGCTCCAAACCATTGTAGGTTCGCCAAACGCAAGCCCCCGCGCAGGACTTACTATTGCTCGCTCCTGCACAATAGCAATAAGGGCCCTGTGGTTTTGTAAAGTGTGACATTCTTGTGTTTCTAAATCAAACTTCTTTAAAAAATCCCAAATGAAGAGATGTGTTGGTGGCAAGTTAAATGAAACTGGAATCAAACGATTGTTTGGTTCAAGCTTTAGCTTCCGCAAGTACGAGCCCATCCAGAACCGGGTCATCGCTTGACTTTTCGGGTTGTTGGGTGGGCCCACAGTGTTTTGGAAGTGGAGAGAGACATATTTGCTTCCCAGGAAAAGCTGGAGGTCAGGCACTCCTTTCCTCCCTTTTTCCTTTTTCTTTTTCATTGTATCTCTTTTTATCCTTTCCCACTTTGAGCTCCAGATAAAGTGAAAGATGGCTCGGTCCAGTTGTCACAGCACGTTTCTTTTGGGCATGAAACCTAAACTAATTGATAAAAGCAGTGGGAGGATGATCGCTTTGATGATTAGGACCTTCCCCTCTATTGTCAGTTTTCTTAGTGTCCAAAAAACAAGTCTTTGCTTAACTTTCCTTGTCACGTCGTCCCAGTTGGTCTCGCCTCCTCCATCCTCATTGAATTTTATCCCTAGGATTTTCTGGTCTGTCTTTAACACCGTCAGTGGGAGTCCTGCCTTTTCTGTCTCTTTCCACGGTCCATAAAACTTCACTTGTGATTTTTCTCTATTTAGCCTTGACCCAGACGCCCTCCCAAACAGGTCAATCAATTTAAGGGCTCTTCTAACAGATACGCGGTCAGTACATAAAATATTAAAATCATCCATGTACAAAACACACTTGGTTTGTCCCCCACTTCCTGGGATATTGATCCCTTCGACAAATCTATCTTTTCTTAACATTTGTGCCAAAGGTTCAATGCAAAGAACATAGAGAAGGGGAGACATAGGGCAACCTTGACGTACACCGCAGTTGATCTCGATTGCTTCCAATAAATTCCCGTTAATCATGAATTTGCTGTAGATGTCTCAGTATAGCAGTCCCACCCACTTGATGTATTTTGGGGGAAAACCACATTTTTGCAATACCCTGAAGAAGTATTGGTGCGAGACTCAATCAAAGGCTTTCTCAAAGTCTAGGTTTAGGACCGCTAGTCGCATGTTTCTGTCTCTCGCATAACAAATGGTGTCACGGATCAGCATGAGACTGTCGCTGATCTTCCTTCCCACGATGGCACAGGTTTGGTCCGGATCAACCAAGTCTCCCAAGACTACAGACATTCGTGTTGCTAGAAGCTTGCTAAAAATTTTACAGTCCACGTTTAAAAGCTTTATGGGTCGCCAGTTTTTTAAGTCGGTTTTGTCTCCTTTTTTGTGCAATAGAGTAACTATCCCTATTCTGAAACTGTCTGGCATGTGGTCTCGACTGGAAAATTCGTTAAAAACAGTAATCAGATCTGGTGCTAAAATATCCCAAAAAGTCCAGTAAAATTCGAGGTTGAGCCCGTCCTCCCCGGGTGATTTGTCTTTTTTCATAGTCTTTATGCAATCATTCAGTTGGTCTTGGGTAAAGTCCGATGTTAAAAAGGGGGTCTTGACGCACTGATCTTGAAATATGATCTAATACATGCCCCATTTCATTCTCATGTGTTTCTTTCTTTTCATATAATTTTTTGCAGTAGTCTTCGACTAATTTGGTCATTTCACTACTTTCCTTTGTTATTTGCCCGTTTTCGTTTTGAAGTTTAAAAAGCCCCTCACTTTTTCTCATAATTTTTTTTAAAAAGTAGCGTGTACATTTTTCCCCTTCTTCTATTTCTCTTTCTCTGCTTCTTATTATGATGCCTTTGCTCTTTATTTCCGCCAAAGCGTTTAGTTCTTGTTTGGTCTCTCTGAATTCATCATTAAAGTCCATCCCCTTTTCTGTTAGGATGAAATAGCGTTGGAGTCTTCTTTGTAGTCCCGACAAGTTTCTTGTTTTTCCCTGCATTTTTAAAAAAGGTCTGTGTTCGTTTCTTTGTCATTTCCCACCATTGTGCTCGTGAATCATACGAGTCTTGAAGGGTCTGCCAGTCTTTGTACAGCTCCCTGTATTATGCGGCTGGAGCCTAATCCTCCAGCAGGGAGCAGTTTAACTTCCACAGACCCTTCCCGACAGTCATACCTGAAGGAAATGAGAGAGAGCAGGACAGTAGCAAGTGATCCGGAAAAAAAAACAGGAATTAATCTTGCATCACTCAGTGCTAAACCCCTTGTAAATATGTAGTCTATTCGAGAGGCTCTGGCATTGTCACTACTGAACCAGGTGAAGACCTCCTCTTGTGGATGTATGGATTTGAAACAGTCCTCCAGTTTAAATGTCCGGCACATGTCTTGTAATAAAGTTGATGTTTTATCTACTTTAAACTCCTCATCGGTCCCCTTTCTATCCTTCCTACTTAGGATGCAATTAAAATCTCCTCCCACGATTAGTGGTTGATGGCCTAGTATATGTGACTGGATGTCCTCTAAGAGTTCGTAGCTGAGTTGTATGTCGGGATGGCCGTATATGTTAATGAGGTTAGAATCATTCCCTATATAGGAAAGTCTTGCTAAGATAGCGCGTCCGTCTCTCATCACAGTACTCCCCTTTATGATGAGTTGAGGGTTGTTTATTAAAATGGCTACCCCATCGTTACGGTTTTCATTCGAGCCACTCCATAATATAATCTCTTCCCACTGTTTATAATTTTTTAGAAAGGGGATGCAGCATTCTTGTAGTAAAAACACATCCGTTCTGGGTTTTTAAGAACGATAAAACGCTGTGAGCCTTAACCTTTGATCTCACACTTCTCACATTGATAGTAGAGAATGTAATGTTCATAAGTGTTGTTAAAGTATTTAAACTACTTAGACAAAACCGGTGGATCCGAGTCCATTCTTTGGTGATCATCGAGAGTGTCACCTGTGTCGGACTCACCACTTAAGAGCAGTACCTCATTTGGAGACTCACCGGGGAAAACTCTGGAATCCTATGACGCTCTGTCTGTGGTTCCAGGTCTTCCCCTTTTCTCTGGGTTAGGGGGTGAGCCAGAGGACCTATCGAGGGGTCTCTTACTTCCCTGCCCACAAAGGGTCAGATTTTTTCCCTCCCCGACTTCCTCCGGCTCAACTTCATACAGTTGCCTTGTGGGCTTATTCATCGGCAATCGGCTTTCTTCTAAATCTCTTCTCTTTGTTTCCGGTGTTTTCACCACCCCCAATTATGTCTTACTTTTACCCCTCTTTCCAGTGCCCGTATGGGTTTTTGGAGAGTCGTTCGCCTTTTCGATTTGTTTGTCTTCTCCAAATCCCGGTAGTGGTGTAGCAAACAAATTTGCTAATTTGGACTCTCTTCCAGGACCTTCCTGATTAATATGTGTTTTTGGAGTGGCAGTTGCCTTTTCTATTTGTTTGTCTTGTCCAAATTCAGGTATTGTATGAAAAATCGAATTAGAATTTCCAGGTCCTTCCTGATTCAAAATTGATTCTTTGGTCTCTCTTCCAGGGGTTTTGGTTGGGACATCTGTATTTTCAATTTGTTTGTCTTGTCCATTTTCTTTGTGCATTTCTTGATCATCTTCATTGGGTATTTTCATAACTTTATTCATTTTCTGTTCATCTTCATTGGGTATTTCCATAACTTTATTCATTTCTTGTTTATTTTTATTTGGTATTTCCATAACTTTATTCATTTAATTGTCTTTGTTATCTTTATTCATTTCATTGTCTTTGTTACATTTATTCATTTCATTATCTGTGTTGTCTAAAATCATTTCATTGTCTTTGTTGTCTTTGTTAACTGCCTTCCTAGCTTTCAATTTGTTAGCAAACGATTTCGGGCAGTTCCTATAGAGGTGGTTCGTTTCTCCACAGAGGTTGTATTTTCTGCTATTGGTGCATTCCTCAAAGGAATGTCCAATTGTCCTGCACTTTCCACAAAAAATTCGATCACATACCTCAGCCAGATGCCCATGCTCACCACATTTGCGTCAGAGTTTCGGTTTTCCTTGATAGTGGATAAAGCCACGGTTTTCCCCAAGGACTATAGTCGACGGGAGGTCTTTCAGTCCCTGAAAGCCCTGAGGATCTTGCCATTGTTGGATGGGTATCCTCCAGGCACCAGTCCAATAGCCTTTCTCATCCCTCACCTTCATAGCCTGGCCTTTTACCAAGCAGTATCTACTCAACCAATAACAGATGTCATCAGCACTCACCACCTCATTAAACATTCTGACAATGACTATCTTGTTAGCATTATCAGTCAGCTTCTCCACTGTAATTCCGGAAACCTGGGGCCTCACCCCCTCAAAGCGATTCCAAAACTCTTGATAAAGAGCTGCCGTTACAAAACTTACATCAAAGCCCTTGCCAGAAGGCTTTTTTATGACAGCATGTATCTCTTCCTTTTTAAAATTCAGAAGCTTTTCAATAAACTTGTCAATAAAATCCAGCCTTGACATTCATCCGAAATTGCCACAACATCTTTGAGCAAGAATCATACGCAGTTATGTCTCCGCCCGCCGGCATAATGCCCGGTCATGGCAGGACTCAGCTGCTTTACTTCTAGCTCTGTCAAAATGGTTCGAATTGTAAAATTAATAGTTAACAACACACTCAAAACCGACGCCAATGAAAGTATAAACGCAGAGAACGAGCAGTGCTAACCTTTACTCCACTTCCCATCAGCCAGCATTTTCCCCGCCCCTTCTTTCTCATTTGCTCGTACAAAACATATCAGAATAAGTTTCTAAAATAAGTACATTACAAAAATATACAGTTGCAAATACATATTATACATGGTTACACATATTTACAAAAAAGACGGTACACCGAGAGAGTTTTCAAAGCTTTAATAATAATATTATAACTTTCATCCCAAACCGTGCCTGTGAAGGGTAGCAAAACGGTACTAGCAACAAGCTCGCAACACAGTAAACAGCTCTGTTAAGAAAATAAACCGTACTCATAGTGAGCACGGTTAACCTTCCTCGTAGTCCTCCTTAGAGATGACGTCATCAAAGTCATCATCCTTCAGTATGGGAAAGAGACTTTGCCACACAGATGTCGTCCCACGCTCCCGTATTTAAGAACACGCTAGCATCACGCTCGCTAAGTAAACTTTACGCGCGGTCGCTCTATTTCCTATCATATCGGACTGCTCGATTGCGTTTACCGTATTTTCCGCACTATAAGGCGTACCGTGTTATAAGGCGCACCTTCAATGAATGATATATTTTTAAACTTTTTCCATACACCACATTATAAGGCGCTATAAGTGCATGCTGGTTTAAGATCAGGTAATTGTGCAATTTTGTAATTGTAATCCCCTTGCAGTCCTTCGAGACATTTTTGTGATTAAGGGCTGTATAAATAAATGTGACTTGTCTTGGCTACAGTAGAGGATGTAGTTACGTTATGCAACCATTAGATGGTGCCGCGCTAAAGGAAATGTCAACAAAACAGTCAGATAGGTCAGTCAAACTTTAATAATAGATAACAAACAAGCTTTCCACAATCTTCATTCACTCCCAAAATGAATAAACAGCTGTTTTATTGTTTTCTCTGAGCTAAAGCATTTTCGTGACACATCTTTAACATCTTTGAACAACAGCAAGGCATAACATTTTACTTTTCCTCCCTTTAGTCAACACGCAAAAAAAACGTTACTGTTATGGTAAATTAAACGTTAGTGCAATCGCAATATAGTGACACTCGTAATGTGCAAAAACAACAAGTGCAAAACAATAACAATAAAGCAATAACATAATAACTGTAAAATGTAAAACGTAAACACACACCAAGTAGGACCACCTCTGAATTCTTTAATGTTAAGTTCCCGTGCCAGCGCTGTTGCCTTCATTCGAATAGTTATTGTACTGACACTTCTACTTGCTGCTCTTTGTTCAACAACCCACTGTTCAAGTGTGTCCTCTAACTGTGGCCATCTCGCTTTTATTGCCACGGAAACTTTGTTTAGTCTTCCTTACTTGGCGCAGCTTATCCTCATGCTTCCTCCACTTGTTGCTGCTCTATTTCCGTGTTCTACTGCGTGACTGATCGCCTTGAGTTTAAACTCTGCGTTGTAAGCGTGTCTCTTAATAGGAGCCATTTCAGGGTTATTCTACAAACGCACTAATAAAAGAGAATCGTTGTTTAATATTTTCCAGTATGCACAGCACACTTCTTCTACGCAGAAAATGGAGTCGTGGCTGCTTCTTTTAGTTGCGAGACCTTGCAATTCAATATTGATCCATATATAAGGCGCACCGGATTATAAGGCGCATAGTCAGCTTTTTAAAAAAAATCAGATTTTATGTGCGCCTTATAGTGCGGAAAATACGGTAGTTTGTCAGTTGCGTCATTTGCCTTTCTCTATGAAATTTGCAGGATGAGGATATGTTTACGCTAAATTAATTTGGCCACGGACTGAAAAGTTGCAGTCTAAATCTTACCTTTTATACTCGAGCGCCGCTGGCGGCCGTAAGAAAAAATACATAAATTGGCTGCATCACTAAATAAGCCGCAGGGTTGAAAGTTTGGGGAAAAAGTAGAGGCTTATAGTACACAATTTACGGTATACCTGATGCACAGACACACAAATGGTGTCAATCATCATCTCAATCACTGACGAGCGAAGTAGGGAATAACACCGTTATAAATAACACTGTTATGTAACGGCATTATTTTTTCCAGTAACTGGGTTATCTATCTAATTACTTTTTCCACTGTTATGACACAATTATCGTTAGTGACAGTCAAAAGCGAAATGTTACCTTGAATGCAAAACGCCAACGGAGGCGTGTTCTGTTTACAGTTGTGGTGTCGTGTAATACACTCCCCTTCCTGCGTTGTCGCTGTATACTAATGCGCAGCCTTGTACTTGTGCTTGAGAACTACCGAAGAAGAAGTTAAGTAAACACTCTATGAATGTACCGTCCGTGCCTGTCTCTGGATCCGACTGCAACCCTACTACATACACAACATATTGGCGACGAGGATGACTTGGATCGGAATTTCACAACCCCTTGCTTTGCTTGAAACCCCGGGTGAGCCTACGATGTTGTACACCACGTGGATTCAGATGTTCGAAAATTACCTGCTAGCATTGACTGCTAACGAAATGCCAGACGAACGAAAACGCGCACTACTGCTGCACTGTTTAGGCACAGAAGGGCAGAGAATTTTTCTTTCCCTTGCCAACACTGGCACTTCTTACAAATCCGCCTGTGATGCGCTAGAAAATTTCTTTGTACCATCAATGTCAGATGCTAATGCCATTGCTCCTGTGCACGTGCCTGACGTTCCTGTGAAGCTTGTGCAACAAAGAGATAAAAGGAATCAGAGCAGTATGCATACACAGCGCTTGAGAGATAAAAGGAATCAACACAAAACCTGCTACCGTTGTGGCTCCAACTCTCATCTAGCAAATGACCCCAAATGCCCTGCTAAAAATGCAAAATGCAACCAATGTGAAAAAATTGGACATTTTAGTAAAGTGTGCCGCAGCGCAATTCCTACTCGATCAGTAAGAGAAGTTACTGTCCCAGAACTTACTGTGTGTCATGTAGCCCCTACAGCTGCAGTCCCAAAGCGCCTTACGTGTACAGTTGCTCTCCATGCGAATGATGAACAGTCAATTACTACTGACCTGCTTGTGGACACTGGTTCAGCAGTTTCAATTCTGCCAGAGAGAATTTACAGACAATCATTCATGCACTTGCCTCTCTCAAAGCCTACTGTACGTCTGGTGACCTACATGAAGAAGCCAATTCCAGTGTTGGGCTGTCTTCAACTTACTGCTACATACTGCAACCAGAGTGCACATACTGACTTCTACATAGTTCCTGACGGTACTCCACTACTGGGAATGGACCTGTTCACTGCACTTCGCCTCCAGATACAAGATGGGCAGATTGCAACACCTGCTGCATCGGAGATGAGTCACTCTGTCAACACTACAAATGCTTTAGGCGTTGCTACAGGTTTTCTACACAAAGTTAAAGTGCGTGCAGACGTCCCTCCAGTCCAGCAAAAGCTACGCAGACTCCCATATGCCGTGCGTGACAAGGTGTCGGAGGAGCTGACGAAACTGGAAAATGATGGCATCATGGAGATGGTGGCTGCTGTGTCTCCTGATTTTGCTGCAGTCACTGCTGATGAGCTCTCAGTGCATGTGAGGAATGTCCAGTGCTACAGAAGGTGCAACATTACATGCAGAAGGGATGGCCTCGTACTGCAAAAGGCCTTGACCCCCTCATCGTGCCATACTTCCGTGTGCAAAATGAGCTTGCCTTGCAGAACAGTGTCATTGTGCGTGGCACTCATCGTGTTGTAATACCACAACAGCTACAGGAAAAAATGATCCAACTTGCTCATGCTACATACCAAGGGATAGTTCACACAAAACAAAGACTGAGAGACTTGTACTGGTGGCCTGGAATGAATTCTCACGTTGAGCTCGCCATCAAATCATGCACCACCTGCTTGCAGCATGACAAAACCGCAACCACACGTACTGCACCATTACAGCCTGTGCCTACCCCAACTGCTGCCTGGGAAAAGGTTGCTGTGGACATTGTTGGTCCTATTCACTCTGCGCCTGCTGATTGCCGCTTCGCCATCACCCTCATTGACTATTACAGCCGATGGCCTGAGATTGCCTTCTGCTCAAATGTTACTTCTGCCTCTGTTATGACTTTTCTTTCCATTGTGTTTAGCAGAGAAGGTAATCCACAGGAAATTGTTACTGACAATGGCCCTCAGTTCGTGTCGACCGAGTTTGAAGCATTCCTTAGTGACAGGAACATCACACACCGTCGCAGCTCTGTGTACTACCCACAAGCCAACGGTGAAATTGAGCGTTTCAACAGAGTCTTCAAGGACTGTCTACAAACAGCCAACATCGAAGGTAAACCACTGAAAGCCTTCTTCACTGAGTTTTTACAGACTTACAGAGCTACACCACATGCCGTGACTTCAGTATCCCCCGCTGAACTGTTGCATGGTAGACCACTGAATACAAAGCTTCACATCACAGGTCTTCACTCCATGCGTCCCACTGCTGACAAAGGCAACATGCTACAAAACATACAAAACAAACAACGGAAGTCCAAACGATACACCGACAAACGTCGCGGTGCAAAATCACCCAGCTTCCAGATTGGCTCTGCGGTTCGCATCCGCAAACCTGGAATCATTGCGAAAGGACACTCAAGGTTCACCAAGCCACTGACAGTGGTAGCCCAAAAGGGTCCAGCCACTTATCTGCTGTCTGATGGAAAGGTGTGGAATGCTTTCCACCTTGCCCATGCTTCCACCTGTGCTGCTGTTTCAGCACCACAGCCTCCTGATAATGATGCTTGCCTCCTGCCAAGCGACCAAGTTGCTGAGCCACCTGAACCTGAAACTGTAACTGTGCCCTCACCACATCCCTCTCCTAGTGCACCGAGAATACGACATGCTCCTGCATGGCTTCAAGATTATGTGACTTAAAAAAAAAATACAGAAAAGATGTGGTGATGTTTAAAAAAAAAAAAAAAAAAAAAAAAGACATGATGAATGTTCATTGTTAAAAAAAATTGTCATGTTTGTTTATGATGTGATCTTCATACAGTCTGCTTAAGTTTACAAGGTTTACACACTTTGCCTACCGATATTGACAGTATAGTTACTTACATTATTGCTTACCTTTGATAAATATTTACCTCTAATCTGGTAATGAATATTGAAATGTATGTTTTCTATAAGCTCATACTTACCCAAGAGTTATTGCGTATTTTAGATTAATGCTACTGTTGTGTCCTATTCTAACAAAAAGGGAATATGTGGTGTCGTGTAATACACTCCCCTTCCTGCGGTGTCGCTGTATACTAATGCGCAGCCTTGTACTTGTGCTTGAGAACTACCGAAGAAGAAGTTAAGTAAACACTCTATGAATGTACCGTCCGTCCCTGTCTCTGGATCCGACTGCAACCCTACTACATACACAACAACAGTGGCGCAGTTTTACGCTCTCAGAGTTCTCTTTTCGAATCACGGCACAATTCAAAATACAGACGCTGCCCTATTTACAAACGATCGTTTGTAAGTTAAATTTGTTCATAAGTTGCTTCAGTGCTATATTTTGTATGGAATGTATGTTTAAGGTTAATATAAATATGTTTAAGGCTTGTATAAGTAACCTGTTTTGTTTTGAAACTGAAAAAAAAAGCGTTTTATAAAATAATATGCTCTATAACGTTACAAAGCAGGCTGAATGATAAAGCATAGTACTGAAAAACAAAGCTATATATTAGGCATTGACATTCTGTGTTCTGTGAAGCCCTTTGAGATTCTTTGTGATTAAGGGCCATACAAATAAACATGACTTGACTTAACTATAAAGATGAATAAAGTTAAGATAAGTGGGCTTCAAGAGTTAGGCGACTTCCTCCCCCATGGTAGAAAGTGGATGAAAAAAAAACGATCCAACCATTTTCTCAACCGCATCAAGCATTCTTATTCCACTTTCATTTCAAAAGAAACGGCTTGCCTCTTCTTTACACTTTACACCAACGATGTTGAATGTATGCACGAGATATTAAACAATAAAAACGTCAAATTTTTTAGTGGTTAGTTTCCTCCGAGACGCCTTTTCTCTTATGATTGGTCAGTTTGCATTTTGGGGGTGATTCTGTGTTGTTGACTTTAAATTTGTTCAGTATAAAAAAGGTTTAAACTGTTTCATATTTTATCTTTTTTGGGAGAATTATAAACATTTTAATTATATTTTCTGTGTTTTTCAAATAAAAATGTAACGTTTATTTTTCCTCTTTCATTTCTATTTTTCCTTCTTTATTGTATTTTTTGCTTTTGTTTCTTTTTTTCCATTCCTCTCTTTTTTATTTGTTTCCCATTTTTTGACTGTTTCTGTGCATAATGTTACATAATAATTGGTATTTTTGGTGTAGAGTATTCAATGTTTGGTAAAAATTCCGTTTCGCAATGTCAGAAAATGATCAAACTACGTCAAGATGTGAAGTGAATATTGTGTTTTAAGTCAATTACATTGATATGCTATCTGACTGATAGTGGTGGAATGTAAGGTTGGGGAGGGGTCGTTAGCTTCTTGTGCGCATCAAAAGTTGGCGTGACAGCTCCACCACTGGGGGTCCGCCCCTCCCCGGAGACCGGAACCCAGAGCTGGTACACGTCTCACCTCGCAAGGGCAGTCTGAATTTGGCCAGCAAGAGGGCATATCATAACAAGAAGAACTGGACCAAAATCCTGGCCGGTCCTGGCCAAGTATCAGCTCAAGAAGCAGCCAGAGAGCCTTGCCACGTCAGAAGCCAAGCTTGATCAAGCTAGCGGCCAAAACCGGTGGGACAAAGCCAGCGACCTCAGAGAAGCCTAAAGCCACCAGCAGTCAACACTTCGACAATCCGCATCCTGGCTCTCAAGCCTACCAGGATTCCTCATCGCTCTACAGCGGAGGACATAATGACTGGGCCGTCATCTTCTTCGACTCAGAACTTCGCAGAACATTGCGTTGTTGATAGGTATTGGTATTGGTGTGACGTTAAAGGGGAAATTCTATCAAAATACAATGTTGTAGAAATCAAGCAAATTTATATCCAAATGGTGCCAGTTTAAGTTCTCAACTTCCAGTTGTCTTTATTTTATTCTTAGTGTTTTGTGTTCTATTCGAGCTTCTTCAGTAGATGATTAGCAAAAGAAAAGTCCATAAATCCAACAGTGTGTGTGTCTTGATTAAAGTACCGTAAATTCCGGACTATAAGCCACTACTTTTTTCCCAAACGTTCAACCCTGCGGCTTATTCAGTGATGCGGCCAATTTATGTAATTTTTCTAACAGCCGCCAGCGGCGCTCGAGTACAAAAGGTAAGATTTAGACCGGTGGAATATATGCGCCGAGGAAGACTGCAACTTAGCTTGTGCACAAATTAAATTAGCGTGGAAATATCGTCACCATGCAAAATGCTTAAAGGAAGGCAGGTGACGCAGCTTTCAAGCTAAACGCAATCGAGCAGTCCGATAAAATATGAAACAGAGCTACTGCACGTAAACTTTAGTTTGTGAGCGTGTTGTAGCGTGTTTTTGAATAAGCGAGCGTGGGACAACGTCTATATGACGTAGTCTCTTTCCCATACTGGGGAAGACGACTTTGATGACGTCAGTTATAAGCAGGAAGATGAGGACGGTTTACCGTGATTACTACAAGTACGGTATGTTTTTAACAGAGCCGTTTACTGTGTTGCGAGCGTGTTGCTAGTAGCGTTTTGCTACCCTTCACAGGCACGGTTTGGGATGAAAGTTATAAGATTATTATTAAAGCTTTGAAAACTCTCTCGGTGTACCGTCTTTCTTTGTAAATATGTGTAACCATGTATAATATGTATTTGCAACTGTATATTTTTGTAATGTAT
The DNA here is from genome assembly GCF_059441175.1 of Urocampus carinirostris. Taxonomy (NCBI): domain Eukaryota; kingdom Metazoa; phylum Chordata; class Actinopteri; order Syngnathiformes; family Syngnathidae; genus Urocampus; species Urocampus carinirostris. Next base: position 49,802,178 of record NC_142352.1, read on the forward strand.
TTATTTTAGAGACTTATTCTGATATGTTTTCCACGGGCGAATCAAAAAGAAGGGGCGAAAACAACGGGGACTGACGGGAAGTGGAGTAAAGGTGAGACGTGTTTGTGGACGCAGCGGACAATAGTGGATATATATTTTTCCCACCCTTACCTTTGGAAATATACATTTTTTTTTCCCTTGGATTATTTTCAACGGGACCCGGACTCTGCAGGTCTGCATCAAACCTTAAGTACCGGTATCATTTTCCGTTCATTTTGCCGGCTGTGGTTTTTGGACTGTGTGCTTTATATTCAGTTACAATCGCGGGACTCAAAGTCGGGTTTGGGTTAGATTTGTGATAGTGTTAAACGTTATAATGTGGGCGCATGCGGCTTATATACAGGTGCGCCTTGTGTAAGTACAAAAGCGGTTATCCTCTTAAAATGTGGTGGGTGCAGCTTATAAAGTCCGGTGCACTCTATAGTCCGGAATTTACAGTATATTGAACTATCAAAAACGGTAAAAAGAATCACCTAAAGTGTGTGTAGCCACCCTTTAGAATAACTAAACAAGGGGAGACAAGTGTTGAAACAAAACAAACTCTGCTCTTTAATTCAATTGGTCAATAAATTGTTTGTTAAAATATTTTATTTACCACCCATATTCGCTACATAGGGTCTAAAGCAAAAAAAAAAAAAGTGATAAAGTTAAAACTTATATAAACTCCATGTTGGCAGAATTAAACAAATAAAAACAAGCATTAAGGTAAATACATTTATTAGCTCTGTCCGGTGACCCATCGGGGCCATCACCTCTCGCCCCGGCCAGGGCTGCAGCCACACTGCGCGCCCCCATGTGTCTAGTTAACTTTAGTCACACCAGAAACAGATAAATACACCGAAAATGCAACTTCAAAATAAGAGTACAAAACTGATAAACGTACAAGAGATGCAATTAGACTGATTATTGAACCGTTACTTCATGTGTGTGTGTGTGTGTGTGTGTGTGTGAAAGATTGTTTTTATATTTAGGAATATAAAAACAAGTTATATTCACACAGTGAATTCTGAAAAATGTTACAACCAAAACGACCAACCTATCAAAAAGCACAAAAACCTGACCCGTTTGGGATCCCAGCCAAAAAAAAAGGTTCTCTAAAAATAGTTGGAATTCCCATCTATTTAAACTATATTATTGTCAAAGGCCTCAAGCAGTGTTTTGTATTTGCTCGAAAAAAATTCACAGTTCTTTGACGTAAAACTTATTTTTAAAGTAACAGAAATATTTACCTTTCCTGGTAACTATTTACTTTTATGACAGAGTCATTCAGTTACTAACTAATTTGCTTTTTGGAAGAATTAGTGAGTAATTATAACTAATTACTTTTTAAAGTAACATTCCCAACACTGTTCAAGAGATAGAGAGAAAAGTCAGTACTTGTTGCACAGACTGTACAGATTACCAAGTCATACATGCACTGTGTTGCAGATAAAAGCACTTTTGTTTATGTCTGTATTTTATTTCTCCATAAATGTCGCACTTATTTTGTTAAATTGGCGTAAACCTGCAGTTTTGTGAAGGCAGCCAGTTGCGCACGAGTGACATGTTCAGGGACAATTAGTAAACATGATTAATTGTCTTCTTTTTGTATTTTGCAGTCACAGTAAAAGGTGTTCCAAATACAATCACTGGTAGATTGTGAGATTACTTACTTAGCCTAGTAAATGTGAATATTGTTAAGTAAAACCTGAACTTGGACACAAACCATCCAAGTTTGTTAGAAATTTAGAAAGTGAACACTTGGGGTGTTTAAAACAATACTTGGTTCTTAATGTTCTCTTAATATGAACTAAAAAAAGAACATATCTGGTCCGCCATGTGAAAGAGAACGTTTTATTTTGCTTAATAAACTATACTACGCGATTAAAGTTTGATAACTTTTTGTAGGACTACAAGCGACTACCTGACTTTTGTTTCTTCCGATTCTTTTTTTTTTCATTTATCTTATACAAAATTGTATTCATTTTATTTATATGTCAGTTGGTCTTTTATTAGCATATTTGGAATTGGAGTAATCTAAAAGTAATTGAAATTAATCAAGTTACATAACTCCATTTTTATGGTATTCGGATCACGTTACTGATTACATTATTCAACAGGTAACTTGTAACTGTATTGGATTATATTTTTAAAGTTACCTTTCCAACCCTATGTGTGTAATTACACCCATTTGCATGTATGTGTGTGTATATGCAGCCGGCAGCTCGGGGGACCATCTCACCTGATTATGGCCTCTTAGAGGGATGTGTTAAAAGCATTAGGTGGGGACAGGAATGTAATTCCTCATGTTTAAAGGCTGTAAATTAAATCAGGGATTAAAAGGAAGCCAAATGAGCACACACATGCGCACATAGACACTGTAAGGACGTTAACTCCGTTCCATCTTCATCTTGCCTATCTTTTGACGTTTTCCGTCAACACAGCGCCCTCTATTTCTTCCGTCCTCTAAGAATTGAAAAAAATCATGCAGACAATGCAATTAAAAGAGGAGTACGACGGTATACTTGGGAAGAGACGCCGGGATTATTAGGTTGGGGAGACGACTAAGTGTAGAGTGAAATACCTCTGAGAGTCATTTTACACCTTCCGACTTTATTAAAGCTAATGGGTTTATATAGACCTCCCCAAGGCTGCTCTATTCATTACTTGTAACCATTAGAAAGTATTACACACACACACTCACACAGGCGTCGACACACACACAGATACACAACAAAGTCAGGGTGGCCGACGGCGAGTCAGGATGAGATCATGAGAGTGTGTCTTAAAAACACTCAAAAGTTAAAAGGTACTAGATGGGCTGGACACGTTCAAGGACTTACACGTGGATAGAAATTGGTGATGACAAAAATAATAATTTGGGGGGAGTTATTTTCTTTTTAAAGAAAAGTAGAATAGTTATGCTTATAATTTTATATACACAGACTGTTATTATTATTACTAATAATTTTAATATTTTAATAAAATGACGTTTTTTTTGTTTTTTTTTAAATTGTACATCTCATCTCATCTCATTAGCCGTACCGCTTATCCTTAGTAGGGTCGCGGGGGTGCTGGAGCCCATCCCAGCAATCATCGGGCAGTGGGCAGGGGACACCCTAAACTGGTTGCCAGCCAATCGCAGGGCACACAGGGACAGACAACTCATTCGCTCATTCACACCTAGGGACAATTTGGACCGGCCAATTCACCTGAAATGCATGTCTTTGGAATGTGGGAGGAAACCGGAGTGCATTACTATACAATAGACCCCGCAACCCTACTGAGGATAAGCAGTGCAGCTAATGAGATGAGATAAAATGAGACTATACAATAGAGATAAAATCGGGCCTAAAATAATCCAGCCCGACCAGACCTGGCCTGCAGGTATTAAAGCTCGCCCGGCCCGACATATGAACTTGATTTGAGCGACTAGGCTTGACGAAAACCCAAATTATATTACTATACAGCAACATCTAGTAGTCAAACAATGCTCACTGTCCCGTTAATATTCTGATTTGTTGGAAGAAAGATATGAATAGGCTAATAATAGTATTACATTTTATTTCAAAGTGTCTTTCCACCCAAGACTGCTTTACACAGAATAAAAGACCGTCATGTAAATCATTTAAAAATATATGGATAAAAGCAGGTACACTAAAGAAGGGACTACAAGTGAAACATTTTAAAAGAATGTAGGAAATGAATAAATACATTCGATAAAGTAAAATAAAACGCATCATATCATTTTATTTTGTGGGCTCTTATTAGCATGGCTATTTTAGAAGTCAAATGATCAGTCCATAATTCCTTGCCCTTAATCATATTTATTAATGCATTTAATCAACATTCCAATTGCCAGACCTCACTATGAATTCATAATAATGATTCAGTTACTTATTTTTCAAAAAAAAATAGTTTTTTTGATGGATACACTATTGTTGGATAATGAAAAAGAAACTCTCAAGTCATTATTTACTGTATTTTTTTTTTTAAATTCATGAGATCATCAATTCATCAATCCATCATTTATCTGCACCGCTTATCCTCAGTAGGGTTTCGGGGGTGCTGGAGTGCATTCAAACTATCTTCAGGCAGTGGGCAGGGGACAGCCTAAACTGGTCGCCAGCCAGTCGCAGGGCACACAGAGACAAACAACTCAATCGCTCATTCACACCAAGGAATAATTAACCTGACATGCATGTTTGTTGAATGAGGGAGAAACCAGAGTGCCCGGAGAAAACCCACGCAAGCACAGGGAGAACATGCAAAGCCCGCACAGGAAGGCTGGTAGCTGGATTTGAATCATGACCTCAGAACTGTGCCCCGGACGTGCTAACCACTCATCCGCCGTACCGCCTATGGGATCATCATTTAATAAAATTCTTGATTATTTTTGTGACGGTCCAAAAGCAGAAAGTACATTTCCATTATTTCTTACAGGATCGTAAAGAAAACATTAAAATATCAACTCCTAATTGTGCATGTTTTTCATGATTAAGTGTCCTTGAGCAAAGAACTGCACTTGGTCAAAAAAACTCAACACATTCTAATAATTTAAATGCAAATACATCTTTGAAGTTAGTGCCAGGTTATATTCAAATGTCATTTAACAACATTTAGGAACTGCATTTATAGTACTCGGTTCCGTTCCTGAATTAAAACATGTGAATCCTTAACATCTAGAACCTCTGGACATGGGCAAAAAAAAAAAATCAACGAGTCATTGCCAAGGACACATATAATTTCCGCATGGCTATGTGCAGGATAGGACGTGGTCACGTTCATGCATCTACTAAATTGGAACTGCGTTCCTAACAGTTTCATCCGATAAACTGAAATATAATTATGTGATATTGTTTGTCTTCCCTGTCCGCAGGAAAGGATGTTTTTATATTTTGCAACTGTATTTATCTTTTAGCTTCAAACCTGTTCTGCTGTTTGTCATACAGAGAATAATCAAACCTAAAATTGCTAAAACCCCTTATTTGAAACAGAAACCCTGGTTCAAACCCTTGTTTTGAAATCTTAAGAGCCCGTAAGAACCCAAATTTGAAGCTGAAACCCTGAAAACGCTTTAAAACCCTGAAAGATCACTTTGATTTAATTTAATGTGTATCAGATATAGCCTATCTCCTCTCATTTTCAACAGTTTTTGTTTTTTGGATGGATTTTTTACTTAACAATTTCTTTTAACCTCACAACCTAGTTTAAAATATTCAAAGCGCATAATTTGGAGCTGGAACCCTAAACACACTTTAAACCCCTAATTTGAAAAAAAAAAACATTTTGATTACATTTGATCTTTATCAGGTATAGCCTATTTTCTCCAGTTAAAACAGATTTTTTTAATATGGATTGTTTCTCGTACAAATTGTTTTGTGTCCTCACAAAACTCTTTATTATTTGAACTGGCCATAGAATGACACTAAAATTATATTAAACGAAGCAACTTCGATAAATAAGATATCAATACTCAATTGACGATCTATCTTGCATATGTATGTTTTTATACATATGTATGTTTTTATACATATGCAAGACAGAAAGAAAAATGAGTATCGATATCTTATTTATCGACTTATTTGGGAATTATGTCGCTGTTAAATATAATTGTTCTATTCTTCAATACACATTGTTACAATGCACTTACAAAATAGGCCACTTTTCAAGCACTACCTTGTTAATATTTTTGCCTATTTATCCTAACATTATTTTTTTCTTATTTTTCTTCTAAGTCTTTGTTACATGGTCATCCTGGAGTGTGATGTCTAATCTCGTTGTTATCAATGACAATAAAGACAATTCTTATTCTAATGTGAGCTCCCTAATTATAGGAAAATAAAATATTTCATTTACAAATGCTGAAACATGAACCAAAAACAAAATGTAACTTTGGTAAATATCTTCATCACCATATGTGGCTTGATGAGAGAAAAACAAATCCATAAATAATAATTATGTAATACCTGCATAATTATCATGTAATTATATGTAAAAATGCCACACAGCTGCTTCATGTTACCAGGCTCATTACTCATCTGACCTTGACTACTTATGATCGTCAAACGCAACGAGACTAATACGCCACCTGTCCTGTATTTATCTCTTGTTACAGCATTTTATAGTCCGGCATCTTTTTTATACATATTGTAAATGCTGCTTAATTGGTGCATTGTAACAGCAAAGAGGTCATTTTCGTTTTAAACAATTTTACATTAACTTTCAAATACACAACTGTTCAATGGTTTGGGGTTGCTCAGAATTGTCCTTGTTTTGGAAGAAAAGGTACTGTTTTTTCCAATCAAGATAACATAAAACTAATCAAAAATGCATACCCTATATTGTTATTGTGGTAAATGTCTTTTAGCTGCAACAGTCTGGTTTTTAATGCAATATCTACATAGAGTAGGTGTATAGAGGCCCATTTACAACAAGCAGTTTTCTAATAGTATATTGTGTGTTCTAATTGTGTCAGAAGGCCAACGGGTGACGAGAAAACCCTTGTGCAATTATGTTAGCTTACCTGAAAACAGTTTCGCTGACCTTCTTGTGACCAGGTCGAGTATCTATACCATGCGAACTGAGTTGCTAACCGCATTGGTTAAAAAAAAATTGCAGAGTGGACGGCCCGAAAGCTGATTGATGTATTTATTTTTCATGTATGCCAATTGAGAGTCTTAAATCCAATACGCCGGCAATACATTACAAAAAAATGTAATGTAATTTTTTCTTGTTTGCATTTACCTACACGAATTGTGTGTCATTGTCTATTTGTTTAAAAAGGGACCATTTTATCTAATTGGTATTGATACACACAATATATACAATTCATTGTTTATATTTACAAAAAAAAATTATAACTTAGGGCAGTATCCAAGCACTACTTTATAGTTAACTTTGCCTATTTATTCTTACAGTCTTTTATCTTTTTTTCGTGTTAATGTCTTCATATGGGGAAAAAAACACGGACATTTGACACGTGATCTGCTAAATAAAGGTGTGAATTTTTCATTGAAAAAATAAAATTGTCTGTGCGACCCCAAACTTTTGAACGGTAATTTAAGTGAATTCAACTTGTGTTTAAAGTTAAGCCTCCTTTGGAAAGAAGAAGTCCACAAATGTGTCCCCGTTGTCTAAAAATGGGGCTTGACTTGATGAGTGGCAGTTGGCCTGCTGCTGTTGGATGACTTTTGTCTGCTGTGAGCTCAAAGACAATGAAGGACGCTCATTAGATGACTGTAGCATCAGGTACAAGACACCATCTTTCTGGTTTTTGCGTCTCCCTCTCTTTCTCATTTCCACACACACTCACATACACTAGTGCGCTTGGAAATACATGCTATAATGTGCTGGTGTAGGGCGTCATCTAGAGGTTATTACCTGCTCAGGCACCTGGTTTGAAACAAATCTCAGAAATAGAGGAAAGTGCTTTTGGCATAGTTAAATCAAACGGAGCAGCAGATATATGCTAATAAATTTTGTTATCACTTACTTTTTCCGTATTAAAAAGAAATGAATTCAATTCTAAACAGAACTTTTATTATTTCTCACTGCAGTATTAGTATAATTATTAGTTTTAGTCTTGGTATTAGTATTAGTATTAGTTTTAGCAATTTGAATTAGTATTAGTATTAGTTTTAGCAATTTGAATTAGTATTAGTATTAGTATGAGTATTAGTGTTAGTATTGGTAATGGTATTTTTATTGGTATTGGGATTGGTATTAGGATTAGTGTTGTTATTACTCAGCCATAAGAAGCCCGTGTGGGAGCCAAAAAACTGATGGAAAGGCCGAATAAATAATTAAAATTACAAGCTACAAATGATCGAATGTTGAAAATGTTTTCAATGATGAATAAAGTCTAGTAAACCAGTTTAAACCTACTGAAAATCGAACAAATACATTTCATTATTTTGTTATGGCTTTATCAGTAGTCTAACATTTCAAAGGCACAAAAGATTAATTTTCTTGATACGAATATCCCCATCAAGTTGACATTAAATGAAAGAGGCCAGTATTATCCAAGCACCATTAGGAGCGTATTTTTCAGGAAAAGTGGTCTAAAACCACCACAAAGAAAAATAGATAAGCAAATTTATTTCATTCACTAAACTACAATTTTAAAAAACTGCAAAGAGAAGTGATGTACAGTAAAAAAAAAAATACACAGAGATTCCTACTGTATGATTCAATAATAAATCAAGATCATCTCAGGGGCCGAAAAAAGGTTTCGGGGGGCAGATGTGGCTCAGACCTTGACTTTGACATAGAAAATGTCCCTAATTTATAGCAATTTTTAAAAAGATATACTATGCATTAGTATAAGTATTTGAAAAAATATATATATCAATAGTTTCTTTAAGATGTTGGAATGGAATAGAATAGAACAGAATAGTCTTTATTGTCATTGATATCTACAAGTGAATGAATCACTGTACCCTACGCAATTACATAGCAGTCCAGGGCAAACGTGTAATTAAGATTCTAAAGAGAAATTAAGATAAAAGACTGTCAGTGTAAATAGGCAAATATATTTACAACATAGTGCTAGAGACTGGATTGAGTTTTAAATACAGTGCAATTTTTACGAACGAAAAAGAATAGTGCACCGTAACAACAATGCAATAAAAAGTAGTGCAATAACATTACCAGCAACAAAAATTACCAAATAAGTTGTAAATTATCAGTTTTGTGCGCTCTTTTAGGGTGGTGATGGTCCTGGCTATTAGCCTGTTTGTACTTGTTTTAAGCGACCAGTAGGGCCCTTTAAAACAAGACAAAAGGAGGGAAATAATGAAGTGTCATGTGTAACGGGTGTAATAATAACTTTTGTTATATTGAAATTCCTGCTGAAATATGTTCTATAGTTTCTTTATAAGTGTCCTATTCATGTACGCCCTGATGTACCTGACGTGGTCGAAGACAGTGATGTCCGTACAGTAAACTGGGTGATACAGTCAGGTGAAGAGCAAGTTCATTCAGAGGTGGAGGATAACTCACTCAACAGCAGCTCTGATGCCCAGTCCGACTCTCTCACAGTTCATACATCTAGTCAAGGAAGTCAGCACATCCCGAACAAGATGTTGATCATACTGCAAGTGACAATGCGGAAAGCCCACCACGGTGCTCTGAAAACATGATCCTTTTGGGTGTGGGCCCTCCAGACATTGTCCTCCCAGACAAAAACACTGACCCCCCCGGACATTGTCTCCCCTGGTACTGACACGTATGAGACAGCCGCTCCTGATACCGACTGTTTAGACTTGACTGTCCCAGGCCCTCAAGCTCAGGTTATTTGTGCTCAACCTAGCCATTATGGTCTTAGGGTCCGCTAGTCCATCAGGCCTCCCAGGCGCCTTATTTGTCATATGAATGACCAGTGGGTAGGTGACAATTCTGTGTCCGCAATATCTGCTAGTTCCTTGTTTAAGTTCTTTAGAGATGCACTTTCAGTTGAGTAACAAAGCTTGAGTAAGAAACAAGAATTGTGCCTAAGTGAGTACTTTGAAACTACAGGAACAATGTTTTATATTTCAGAGATGTAACAGGCATCTTTGAGTCTGTGCTTGGTTAGAGTTTGATCACCTCTCTTCTTTGCACACTCCTTTTTTGGGAGAGTTTTAGAACTGACATGCACTTCAGTTTGTTCCTTGTAATACTGTACACAATTTTTGTGTCCTTTTTTTTCATCAGTATTTGCACTTTTGCATGTGATTTTATTCTGTTTAGTGTAGCACTCCCATATTTAGCAGAATTTCAGGGGGGGGTATGTAACGGGTGTAATAATAACTTGTGTTTTATTGAAATTCCTGCTGAAATATGTTGTATAGTTTCTGTATAAGTGTCCTGCAATGATTAGTCCAACAGTGCCACCTGCTGGTGTAGCGACCCTCGTTCATGCACGACACAAGGTTTCACAATCTCTGGTTTATTGCCTGCATTCAGTAAATAAAACAATACAAAAGTCAGGGGTCTCTGTTCTCGACTGCAATTATCTTCAACGCTTACAAAAATCACTTAAGCAACGGCAAGCAGACAACATGCGAGCACATTAATAATGAAACTTCGATAATAACAATGAACATAACTTTCCCACGTACCTGCATTCAGTAAATAAAACAATACAAAAGTCAGGGGTCTCTGTTCTCGACTGCAATTATCTAAAATATTGAAGATACAAAAGAACGGGTCATCACTCAACAGGCCGCACCTCGTGGCGTGTTTGCATCAAAACATGTTGCATTTTCATTTCAAGCTGTATTAACTTCTTATTTAGTGTTTTTTAATACACATCATTTAGAACAACTTATATATCTTTATATACAAAAATAATTTCGAAAGCAGCTCAAATGTCTAGCAAAATATGCATTTTTTTATCCAACTGATATTGGGCACAGCTTACCTTCAACGCTTACAAAAATCACTTAAGCTACGGCAAGCGCTGAAGCCCATAAAGTGCCAAACGAAAAAAACAGTCGCAGACGCCCATGACTTAACAACTGAATGAGGTACCGGAATATTAACAGTAATACAACAAAAACACAGATTTTGTGAGAATTCAAAAAATCATTCAAAACAATCAAATTTCAACTCTGTTACACTGGTATGTGGTAAGGTTTGGTTTGGCTTTAGACTTTGCGACAGGAAGGTGGGGGTTTACAACGAACTGCCAACGGTAACACACGATCTTTTGGTGCTCCGCAAAAAGTTAATTTTAAACATTAAAACCACAGCTGACAAATCTCTCAACATGCAGGAATATGATTGATGTTGTCAAGCTGTTTGGATTTATTTTCGTTTTGTTTCTGTCGCCTTTTATGTTAGTTTTGCCGGACGTTGCATTTTGTGCTAAAATGCTAATTCCCCTTATAGAGATCAAAGCTAGCAGAGAGGCTTACCACGTGGTGTGTTGTGACTCATTCATTTGCAGGTAAATTGTACCCATTTTTATACTCATTATTGTTATTATTTCTATTTTCTCATGTACATGAAAAGAAAGCTCTTTGATATGTTTTTGGCAGTCCACAACGAGCTGCCAACAAGATCAAAGCCAGCAGAGAAGCTTACCACGTGTTGTGTTGTGACTCATTCATTAGCAGCAACTGTAATAAAAACCTCATCATTCAGTCCAGCGTGAATGTGGATCTTTGGTGGGACAGGTACACCACGGTTACACATGCATGCAATTATACTGATACCGATTCCTACCATATAATAGCCACCACCTTTGATCTTTGCTGTTCAGGACTAGGACAACTTGCTGTGGTTGATGGAATAATGAATTCTGGTGTCTACCAGGAGATACTGAAAGAGAGCGTCCAGCCATCAGTTCGTACCCTCGAACTCAAGCGCTCTTAGATCATGCAGCAGGACAATGATCCAAAACACACCAGCAAGTCCACCTCTTAATGGCTCAAAAAGAAAAATATAATAATGTTCTGGAGTGGCCAAGTCAATTTCCAGATTCAATCCAATTGAAATGCCATGATGTCACCGTAAATGTGCAGTTTATCCTAGAAAACCTTCCAATATGGCAGATTTGACACAATTTTGCAAATACGAGTGGGCCAAAATTCCTCCACAGCATTGTGAATGACTCATTAACAGTTATTTTAAACATTTGTTTTCTGTTATCACTGACAAAGGTGGCCCAACTTGCTATTAGGTTCAGGGGGCAATTACTTTTTCACATAGGCCCAAAAAGGTTTTGATTTGTTTTGTGCCTTTAAAAATGGAAAAAAGATTTCCAACCTGCATCTTGTATTTCTGTGGGTTGTCTCTTTGTGATATTAAAAATGTTTTGATGATCTGAAACCTTTGTGATTGATAAATATGCGAAAAGCACAGAATTCAGGAAGGGGGAAAATACTTTTTCACAGCACTAATTAATGGAAAAAAGTCCTACTTGAACAAAATGGTTGTCTTTTTTGTTCCACCCCGTCGCCAGTGTCCCTACATTTTATCTGTACTTGCTGTGATTTCTATTAAAAAGTCATTCTATTTATCAAATAGTATCAAATCGTATGCTAAAAAACACACATATAAGCAAACTCTAGTGCATTTTGACTTTTTCAGTGCATATTTTACAATTTAATGCTCAAAAAAGGGACATAATAAATTACTTTGCCTTAATTCTGAGTGTTACACAACCAAATAGATTTAATCATCTATTTATAGACAAATATAAAATCAAATAAAATATCTGCAAGTACATTCATTCATTTATGCATATGATAAAAATGGAGCAGGCTTACATTATCATTTTTCTTAATGTTATTGGGTTCAAAATCTTAATTGGCAGAAACAAAAGTCAATCAATTTTTTTCCTTCCAGGCTTGGCCCCTCTGCCAAATTTTCAAACTTCAAAATTGTGTCGTCGCAGAAATGTTCCAAACCCTCTAGTGTATTGTTAGGTAAAGCTTACGTTTTCCCAAAGAAAGATTTGGATCATGTTGATCAGTTTTATATTATTTATAATAACTTTGGTTCACTGCAGTAAAGAATTAAGAAAAAATATATATATTTATACTTTGGTGCACATTTGAGGAGATGTTTACTTTTAAATAGTACTTCTCACTAATTGGTTGCATGTCACTTTACAAGGATGTCACGGTCGCCTTGGTGACCAGTCTGCCCCGCCCTCTGGGCAACAGCTGAAGCAGTTCCACTAATTGTGGGTCTGCTATTTAAGGCTGCATTGTGGGCTCTGCGGTTGCTGGTTACTACTCTTATACACAATCCCGGTCTGTTATGCTTGTCCTGTTTTAGTCTGTTATGCTTGTCATGTTTTAGTCTGTTATGCCATGTCCTGTTGAGTTCGTGCCGGAGGAACTCTGTATTGTTCTGTTTTGCACCGGAGTATTGGGCGACTTTTATTTTATTAAATAAAACTTATGGATCGTCAACGCATTTGAGTTCTCCCTTCATGCCTCCTGCCTCCGTTCTGGTCCGGTCACCTTCCACGCCACCACGCCTCGTGACAAAGGAGGCGTTGGCAAACTACAGCAAACCACAGACTTTTTTATCCGGCACGACAAACAAAAATATTAAAAACATAATGATATGTAAAAAATTGGTAAAAGAAAAAAAATGTGCTATTAAGGAAAACGTGTTGATTTGGTGCCACTCTTCTTGCCTAGCTCCCCAAAATTCAAATAGTTGGCTATATTTTTCTTAACTTACGAATTTTTATCATGCATTTATTTCATTTATAAAATTATTTATCAAACAAAAGGGAAAAAACACCTGTACATTAGCTGTATTGGAGTACATCAATGCATGTTTTAAAATTCAATGTTTTAAAAAGCGAGAAAAATATTTATGATTGTTGTTTAACTTTGAGTATTCCAGAACAAATTTAATAACATAGTTTATTACACACGGTAAAAAGAAATATAACGCGTACTCGTAAATTTCTGCATGCAAACATAAAGATAAGCCTCGTGCCCTCGTGTATTGCCACGGTATCAGATCAGAGACTGTATCAGGTGACATGGCGACTGTGAATAAATAACAGGGAAATTGACTCTGAGGGCCACCGCTTCTAGGACAAGTGGAAATTTGACTATTTTTTTTATATCAAGAGGCACTGCCAGACGAAACATGCTGACTACAAAAAGCTAACTGGAAGAAAACATTGTAAAAGGTTGAAGCAACTGGAAACAGTTTTAATGGCACAGCAGCGCTTTTCCACAAGATCCTGCTCATCAAATGAAAATGCTTACAAAGGCGAGCTTCGAGGTTGTGATGCTGATAGCCAAACACTGCAAGCCTTTCACGTGGGGTGAATTTTTTTTAAGACTGTTCAAAGAATGCCAGGCTGAATAGTTGGCTCTCATAAATTTCAGCTTACCAAATCTGGCCCGCTTTCCAAAAGGTTTGGATGCCCCTGGGGTAATCTAACAATTATTATTTCCGCCGTTACCGTTAATAACGGTCAAAAGGGGTGTGTTACTTTGGCTGCAGAGCGCCAACGGCCAATCTGACGCTGTTTTCAGTGGCGCAGTTTTCTCCTTAGAGTTGTTTTCTATGTCACGTCTTTTATGTCACGTCATTATACAAAATAGCAACTATCATATAGTTAGGTAGCAATTACAAACATAATAGCTATACTTCATGTTGATAATGTCTGTGTATTGTCTGTTGATGCCCTTGCATCATTTATTGCAGCCTGGTTATCCTGGAAGGGGATCACCTCATGTGCCGCCCCTTCTCAAGGTTTCTTCATTTCCTTATCCTGAGGTTTCTGATCTTTTTTCCTTGCCCTTAAGTAGGTTTTAGATCAGTGGGTGGTGTAATAGTTGTCTGTACAGCCCTTCGAGACTTCTTGTGATTAAGGGATACACAAATAAATATGACTTGACTTGACTGTTTGTTATCGTGCTGAAAGTAAAGGCGAAAGAGAGCTGAATAGCAACCAACTCAAACGGCTCTAGGAGCTGGCTCATGGAAATGAATCAACAGCTGGTTCCCTCCAAGACGCCTTCTTTCTCTTGTGATTGGTCAATATGCATTTTGTTATTGACTTTAAATTTATTGAGCATAAACAATATTAACATTGTTTTCTATTTTATCTTTTTTTGTAGATTTATAGATATTTTGATCTGAGTTTTCTGTCTTTTTCAGTGTTTGTATAAAAATTTAAAGTTTATTCTTTTTTCTTTATTCATCTTTCTTTTTCCTTTTGTTACTTTAGTTTTACTTTTTTTTTTTTTTTTTAAATTCAATTTATCATACTCAATTGACATTGTTTAAGATATTGTTTACTGTGTTTGTTTTCTGCACTTTAAGTGTAGGATAAATCTGTTGTTGGTGAGAGGCAAATGGAAATACAGGATGGTAGTCTTCCTGCTGGGCATTTCTGCCTGACGCGCCTTCTCCGGCGCCTTTGGAAAGCTTGTGTGCCCTGAACACTCGGGCCTGACTGGGTCATTAGCTCGGAACCACCGGTCATTGATGTTTCGCTCCTTTAACCCCAGGACATCTCCCGGTGGCAGAGCGATGGCTGGGAAATCTCCCTGCCAACCCCACTGATGCCCTAGGTGTTACTTGAAGGCCCCCAGTTCCTGTCATTCCTCCGCAGCCATAGCCAGAAGCTGCCCTTTTCCGCCTCTTCTGACAGCTCTTTAGTTGCTCTCCGGTTGCCTGCTCCTGTGCATCCAAGGTCTCTGAGCAAGCGGGAGGTTGAGGAGCCCACAAAACCCCTGCACCCCACCTCCACTGGGAATACTGTTGTTTTCCAGCCCGCCTCTCTGCACTCGTCTGCCAGGTCTTCATACTTCGCCCGTTTCCTCTCGTATGCTGCCTCTATTCCCTTCTCCCAAGGGACAATGAGCTCAACCAGGAGGACGGCTTTGCTGGCTACAGACCACAGGACAATGTCTGGGCGCAATGATGTTTCTGCGATCTCCCTGGGGAACTGCAGCTGCCTTTTGAGGTCAACTTTCATTCTCCATTTGCTGGCGGGCAAGAGGAGCCTTCCAGAGTGTAGCGGGCAAGGGGCATTGGTGTTTTTGCGAACGTTGTCACTAGCCCTTGCAAACTGGATGAGGTGATTTGATGGAGGAGATGGCTGACTGTTTGCCTTCTGTCTGCAACCTTCGACTACCTCTGCCAGCTTCTTTAGGATGGCATCGTGCCGCCACCTGTCTTGGGAAAGTTCCATCTTGCAGCTTGAGAGGATATGCTGAAGGCTCGCATTGATGGTACTACAGAGGGGGCAGATCGCATCAGTGCCGAACCACAGATGTAGATTTTGGGGGCAGGAAAGCGGAGCCTGGCTTGAGGGATCTTCCACAGGTCGCGCCACGACAAAGGCCTGTCCATGACCCCTTCCTAAGTTGTCCTGATACCCTGTCTGCTCTGGGAAACTGCTTTGATGGTATGGCGTTTCTGCTCAGTCCTTATCACTTCCGTCACCATCATCTCTTTCCTCTCCCGCCTGAAAGGCTTTGACCAAAAGAGGGGCACGTCGCTCCAACCAAGGCCTGCTCGCCCTACCTGGACCCTGTCGACCACTTCGCGATGTTTTAACCTGCCAATTGCCTGGTCAACCTCTTCTTCTGCCTTCCACCTTCTTCCTGTTTGAACTTTGGTGCCCGCTGATCTAACTAGATGATCGGAGGACTCTCTCAACTCCAAAACCATCCGGGCCTTCTCCTTCTTATATCCTAGGCTGATGGAATGCAGCGGCAGTTGGAGTATGTTCGGACCAAAGAGGCCCACGTCTGAGAGGCATCTTGGCAGCCCCAGCCACTTCCTAATATAAGAGTTTGCCAGCCTATCCAGCTTGCTTGCCAGTGAGGAAGGGACCTCACTCACCTTCAAAGGCCACATCACCTGATGGTATAGTATGTGATAGTAACACCACACTTTATATTTGCCTGGGAGCTGGCTCTGATTGGTCGTGGCTAGGCCTTCTGCAAGCTGTTTCTTCACAACCTCTGACGCCTGCTTGTCTGAGAGGTCTGCTGTGTATGAGCGCCCTAGGCTACGGATGGGTTGCTTTAATAGTAGCGGGATCTGCTCTCCTCCTGCAGTAAAGATGGTATGGTCATCCCTGATACCTTTCCTTAGGGACAGGCTTTGGGACTTAGATGGCTTGATCTTCATTCTTGCCCAGCCTACAAGCTCATCAATCCTCTTCAGCAGTCTTGATGTGCATGCTGCTGTCCGGAGAATGGTGGTGACATCATCCATGAAGCCTTGCAACGGTGGAAGCCTTTGGCCAGATGGCAGTTTCACTCCGCCAACCATCTTCCTAGCCCCGATGAGGATGATTTCGAAGGCCACGATGAACAGTATGGGAGAGATCGAACATCCCATTGCTATCCCCACTTCAAGCTGCTGCCATCCTGTAGTGAAGTCCTGGTGAGCACTGCACATCTGCAAGGTTCTTTAACACAACTACCTCTCTGATCCACTCTATTCAATAAATTGACTCAAATACTGTTAAGAAAATTTCAAATTATTTGATATACAAGTTATTTTTAAAGCTACTAGCTCATGTACTTTTAGAAGAAGTAGTAACTAAAACTACTTACTTTTTTAAAGGTAACATGCCCAACACCAATCTTAACAGTTGAGTGAACGCAGTTTTACACTTGAACCATCTTACCTCACGATACAAATTAAACACTGCCCTCTGGTGGTCAGAGAAAGCACTTGGTTTGCATTACTTTAAGGAATCATAGCTTTTGATAAATACTTGAGACCTGCTTACTTTTTTTGACATATTAAAGTTGGAGCTGGATTAAATTATCTGACGGGCCGGATCCAGCCTGCGAGCTGTATGTTTGATATAAACAGTGAAAACTGAAACATTTAGAATAAATATTGGACACACTGCCACTTCAAAGATCATTTGAAAAGAAGGACATTTTACATTTTTTTAGGTAAAATGTTTAATATTAATTTATGGGCAAAACAACACAGTGCTGCCCGCTTTTGGTTTCATAGGTCCACATGTAACGGGACACAGGTGGTTGGTCTAGCTCCAGCTGGTGTTACACATTTGTTTTATATATTTTTGTTTTTTTATTTTGGTTTTGTTGTTCTTTTACCTAATCCGAAAAATAGATGGTAAATGTCAGTCTCACACGAAACCATCTAGTTGTTGCCATTAAGAGTGATTTATTAAACAAGTCTCATTAAATCACGTGGGTTCCCGTGAGACTTGCCCCAAAACACCCTTCTCTGACCTGTGAGACTATGTCATCTAGTGGTGATATACTGGTACTTCACTTTTACGGCTTTACAAAACAACACCAAAATCCCCAAATATAACATTTTAACTAGTCAGCAACCCTTGTTGCGCCACACTCTCCCCCTCAAACCTAAATGTCTCCGGACATTTAGTTAAAAAAGAAACTTAATTACACACATTCACTTCTCCCTCTGAAATCCCACATGGTGTTGCTCTCGACAGGCATATGACCTGTAAATTAACATTCTGTACTTCCAACAGTAATATTCATTAATCATGTTGTACCTCCTAACTAGATCACAAACATCATGCAGTTCAAATGTCAACAAACCAATTATCTTTAAAGATAAATATCCCAGTGTAAAAGAACTCCATTTTCGGCCGCTTAATTCCATTAGTCTGTTACCATTGTTGTCAGTTTACAGGATCCATCCAATAGGTTTCTAATGTAATATCTTTACCTTGTATTCTCAGTATTCAGTGTCTTTGAAAGTAGATCGATTTCTTCAAATGTCTGTCTGAGTGTCTATTTTACATTAAGATCCAGCATGGCCCAAGGTCGCCACAGTCTCTTGCAGGCTGAAGGCGTACTTAGGGGCCGGTCACACAGACATTTGCGGCTGAATCACGGCTAAAATTTTGCGGTTTTTTTTTGCCCGTGGTTGCCCGGGATGGAAAATGCGCAAAATTTGACAACCCGCCGTTCGTCTGTGGTATGGCCGGAAAAAAGACGCCGGCGACTGTTCCGCTTCCTCATCGTGTCATTTCTGCGTCATTTTCTCGTGTGGACCACGGGTAAAAAAGCTCCCGAGCCGGTGTTGTGCCCAAATCCGACTCCTACGCAACACACCCACCCCCCCTCACACCCTCGCGTGAACGCGCATTCTGCTGCGATCGCTTTTGACCTTTTCATCCGCGTTAAGGGCCCGGTCACACAGACATTTGCGGCTGAATGACGGCTAAAATTTGGGGATTTTTTTTCGCCCGTGTTTACCCGCAATGGAAAATGCGCAAAAATGGCCAACCCGCTTTTGACCTGTGGTGTGGCCGGAAAAAAGACGCCGGCGACTGTTCCCCTTCCTCTCATCGCGTCATTTGCGGGTCATTTCCGTGTTTAGACCAACAACAACCAACCAAACCGCCCTACACCCTCACGTGACTTTTCCTTCCATGTTAACAAACGCATTTTGTAAGATAAGATCGCAATTTTTGGTTTAAATAAACGCGTTATATAGACTAGGATCTCCCAATTATTATAATTAGCTCGCTTTATAGTTTTAATAAGTGTTTTATATAGAATACATTCGCATTCGTTGGGAGCGCAGGAGAATGCGCGTTCACGCGAGGGGGGTGGGGATCTACCGTCAATTTACGTTCACAATAATAACAATGACGGAACGGTTTAATCTGTACTACATTTCCAACAAATGAATAATGAGGAGGTTTTGATTGCATATTCGTCATTGCATTCCTTACTTCATTGAGAGATAGGATGATGTAAACATGGTTGAAGTAGCGGGGGAACGCTAATTTTGGATCCGGGCTGTAGAAGAACATGATGGTACAAATCACAGTCTCGTGAGGAAAAAGTTTACAAGCTATAGCACCATTCTTATTTTACTACCGAGTCAAGATATGTCAAGATATTAAAATGGATTAAGACGAAGTTGTAATGATGATGGAGAGAGGGTGGGGCTGAAGGATTTAGTGAGGATTTACTCATTATTCAATATCGATCAGAATCAAAACGAGTATTAAGGCATAATAGCTGGGATTCTTAATCTCAGCCAAAAGGGGTTTTTAAGGGTTATTGTTCTATCTTCGTTATTCATTATCCATTATCCGTTATCAGTCAGTTCATAATACGCTACAAAGCCTAGGAGCCGGGACTCTTACTCTCAGCCAAAAGGCCAAGCTAAGGTCCTAGCCCTAAAGCCTTGCTGCGATCATTGCGAATGCACCGTTCCCGGAGGTACTGCAATACCGGGCCGATGCGTGGAGTGGACAGAACAAGCTCTTATTCCATCTCCAGATTACAAAAATCAAAGATCATGGCAAAGGCCAAGCTAAGGACTGACATAGCATCAAAGCCACAGTCCAAAAACTACAAGGCCAAGCTAGGTGTGCGGTCCCTTCTCAAGGTTTAGGGGGGGTTTTGGGGTTTTTAAGGGTTATTGATCTATCTTCGTTATTCATTATCCATTATCCGTTATCGGTCAGTTCATAATACGCTACAAAGCCTAGGAGCCGGGACACTTACTCTCAGCCAAAAGGCCAAGCTAAGGTCCTAGCCCTAAAGCCTTGCTGCGATCATTAGGCAAAGTTAAGGTCCTAGCTTCACAGCCTTACTGCGACCACAACAGATGCACCAAATAATTTATTCGAAATGAAGAGAAACTACGCTGACGGGGATGTTCACCCCTTTGACGTCACGAGCACGCTCGGCATTTGCGCTGTTTATACGCAGAGAAAGGCGTTTGACTGTCACACGCGTAACACGCTAATTTCACGTAATAACACCGCATTACAGGCACAGAACATGCTATTACCATGCTCCACCCACGATTACCCGCTGAAATTCCCCGTCCTACCCAAGTGTAACTGCGCCCTGGCCGCGACCATAGCACGTCATTTCTGCGTCATTAACTCGTGTTGACCACGTGTGCGGCACGCGTTTTAAACACGTGCTCAAACTTTTGAGCTGCTCAAAAGTTTTGAACGCGCCCAACCACGTGAAAATTTGCGACCGCGAGTAAAGCACAGCTCTATCTCGTGTATATTGCGGGCTCAAAACGTCAAACAACGTCCTAGCTGCATCTGCTTCACGACTGGACATTTCTGGTCGTGTTCGAGCCTCTCTACGCTCGATTAAGGAATTGTACCCGCGCTCTGAAGAATTATCTAGGGCAAAATTTAATCACGTTGCTACCCGCGCGCGAATTCCCGAACTCGAGTCAAGCACAGCTCCATAACGATTCAACGGCGAGCTCAATACGTCCAATTGCGTCCGCCTCTAGGGCAGAAATTTCTGGCCGTCATTCAGCCGCAAATGTCTGTGTGACCGGGCCCTAACAAACGCATTTTGTAGAATACGATCGCACTTTATTGTTTAAATAAACGCGTTATATAGACTAGGTTCTCCCAATTATTATAATTAGCTCGCTTTATTGTTTTAATAAGCGTTTAATATAGAATACGATCGCTTCTGATGAAAGCGCAGCAGAATGCGCGTTCACGCGAGGGGGGAAGGATTTACCGTTCGATTACGTTCACAACAAAAATAAAGACGGAATGGATTATGTTGTATTACATTCCCAACGATTGCAAGACGAAGTGAATTTGGTTATATGTTCGCCATTACATTACCTATAAGTGAGATAAAACGAGGTATAAATAGTTGGAGAAGCGAGGAAATGCAAATCTCGGCAGGAATGTATTTATCGGGCTGTAGAATTCATAAACGCTCTAGACACAGTCCCGTGCATATCAAGATTTCAAGTTATGGCATCATATTTATTTTATTATCTTGAAATGAAATGTCAAGAAATAAATATGGGTTAAGACGATATCACTACGCTGACGGGGAGGGGTTTATTGAGGGTAATTGTTTTATCTATTTTTCTAATTACTCATTATCGATCAGTCCATAACACGTTACAAAGCTTAGAAGCCGGGACTCTTACTCTCGGCCAAAAGGGGTTTTGGGGTTTTTAAGGTTTATTGTTCTATCTTCGTTATTCATTATCCATTATCCGTTATCGGTCAGTTCATAATACGCTACAAAGCCTAGGAGCCGGGATACTTACTCTCAGCCAAAAGGCCAAGCTAAGGTCCTAGCCCTAAAGCCTTGCTGCGATCATTGCGAATGCACCGTTCCCGGAAGAACTGCAATACCGGGCTGATGCGGGGAGTGGACAGAAGCCAAGCTAAGGACCTAGCATCAAAAGGCAAAGCTAAGGACCTAGCATCAAAGCATTGCTTTTTTTTTTTTTTTTTTTTGGTTTGAACAAATTTATTGACACTAATATTAAAATAAAACAATCATGACAATCACAACAGCAATCAAGCACATTCATAATATTATGTTCCAATATGATGTTATTACCAGCAAACACATAGTGAGGATTTGAACAACCCTTCTCGAAAATCCTATTAGCAATCAAACATATTCACAATTTCATTATATGACATCTTTGTGAGTGTCAATAGATCACCAACAGCAGAAAACAATTATGACCAACACAACAGCAATCAAGCATATTCACAATATTATATTCCAATATGACGATTTTAACAACAAACACAATGTGAGGTTTGAACAACCTTTCTCGAAAATCTCAATAGCAATCAAGCATATTCACAATTTCATTATATAACATCTTTGTTAGTGTCAATAGATCCGTCCAGGCCAAAGTTGATTGTCCTTGGTCTGAAAAAATCCACCGACACCAACAGCAGCAAAATCAAAACCGACATCAATTAAACAATTTCAGAGTTATTTTCTTTTAACAGTAGTTAACCAGCGTGTAAAAGGCAATACTATTGTGCAAGGGCGTAGCTCTGCCATCCCACTCTCCCAAGCAGCACTCTTACAGTCCTCTGTGTGGGTCTTCTCCAGGCCGTTGCTGCCGGGACTCCCACAGTGTAGCTTCCGTTGCTGTCGGGACTCCCACAGTGGGTCCTCTCAGGCCGTTGCTGCCGGGACTTCCACAGTATATCTCCCGTTGCTGCCGGGACTCCCACAGTGTAGTTCCGGTTCCACCCTCTGGGTGGGTGCAGACGAGTCTTCTTTATGGCTGCGTCCTAGCCCCGCCGCTTGCAGATTGTATGGTATCTGCAGCCATTTGTAGCACAGCCACGGGGGGGATCTGCCTGCACCTCCATACCAACAGGTTTCTGGAGGTCCAGATGGCGTCCTTGATGGCTGCGAGAGTGAGCCAGTCCCTGTCAAAGTCGTTCTGAGACCTCATCGACCGACTCACCCCGTAAAGCACGTACTGTGCATCAGGGACCTCCCCTGCTGGCAAGTCCGGGAACTTTCCTAGTTGGTCGGCCATTGTCCACAAGACCTCGGCAGCGCTGCACTCACAAAAAAGGTGCCTCACCGATTCCTGGGCGCCACAGCCAGGTCGAGGGCACGTCGAAGTCGCTGACATACCTCGGTGGTGCATTACGGCTCTGACTGGGAGAACTTCATGAGCCACCATCCATGACAAGTCTCTTAGTCTGTTTGGGAGGGCAGGATGATTCACGTTTCTCCAAACCGTTGTAGGTTCGCCAAACGCAAGCCCCCGCACAGGGCTTACTGTTGCTCGCTCTTGCACAATAGCAATAAGGGCCCTGTGGTTTTGTAAATTGTGACATTCTTGTTTTTCCAAATCAAACTTCTTTAAAAAATCCCTAATAAAGAGATGTGTTGGTGGCAAGTTAAATGAAACTGGAATCAAACGATTGTTTGGTACAAGCTTTAGCTTCCGCAAATATGAGCCCATCCAAAAACGGGTCATTGCTTGACTTTTCGGGTTGTTGGGTGGGCCCACAGCGTTTTGGAAGTGGAGAGAGACATATTTGCTTCCCAGGAAAAGCTGGAGGTCAGGTACTCCTTTTCCCCCTTTTTCCTTTTTCTTTTTCATTGTATCTCTTTTTATCCTTTCCCACTTTGATCCCCAGACAAAGCGAAAGATGGCTCGGTCCAGTTGTAATAGCACGTTTCTTTTGGGCATAAAAACTAAACTGATTGACAAAAGCATTGGTAGGATGATCGCTTTGATGATAAGGACCTTCCCCTCTATTGTCAGTTTTCTCAGTGACCAAAAAACAAGTCTTTGCTTAACTTTCCTTGTCATGTCATCCCAGTTGGTCTCGCCTCCTCCATCCGCATTGAATTTTATCCCTAGGATTTTCTGGTCTGTCTTTAATACCGTCAGCGGGAGTCCTGCCTTTTCTGTCTCTTTCCACATTCCATAAAATTTTACTTGTGATTTTTCTCTATTTAGCCTTGACCCAGACGCCCTTCCAAACAGGTCAGTCAAGTCAAGGGCTCTTCCAACAGATGCGCGGTCAGTACATAAAATATTAAAATCATCCATGTACAAAACACACTTGATAATTTGTCCCCCATTCCTGGGATATTGATCCCTTCGACAAATCTATCTTTTCTTAACATTTGTGCCAAAGGGTCAATGCAAAGAACATAGAGAAGCGGAGACATAGGGCAACCTTGACGTACACCGCAGTTGACCTCGATTGCTTCCGATAAATTCCCGTTAATCATGAATTTGCTGAAGATGTCTCGGTATAGCAGTCCTACCCACTTGATGTATTTTTGGGGAAAACCACATTTTTGCAATACCCTGAAGAGGTATTGGTGCGAGACTCGATCAAAGGCTTTTTCAAAGTCTAGGTTTAGGACCGCTAGTCGCATGTTTCTGTCTCTCGCATAACAAATGGTGTCACGGATCAGCATGAGACTGTCGTTGATCTTCCTTCCCACAATGGCACAGGTTTGGTCTGGATCAACCAAGTCTCCCAAGACTACAGACATTCGTGTCGCTAGAAGCTTGCTGAAAATTTTACAGTCCACATTTAAAAGTGTTATAGGTCGCCAGTTTTTTAAGTCAATTTTGTCTCCTTTTTTGTGCAATAGAGTAACTATCCCTATTCTGAAACTGTCTGGCATATTGTCTCGACTGGAAAATTCGTTAAAAACCGTAATCAGATCTGGTGCTAAAATATCCCAAAAAGTCCGGTAAAATTCGAGGTTGAGTCCGTCCTCCCCAGGTGATTTGCCTTTTTTCATAGCTTTTATGCAATCATTCAGTTGTTCTTGGGTAAAGTCTGACGTTAAAAAGGGGTCTTGACGCACTGATCTTGAAATATGATCCAATACATGCCCCATTTCATTCTCATGTGTTTCTTTCTTTTCAAATAATTTTTTGTAGTAGTCTTCGACCAATCTGGTTATTTCACTACTTTCCTTTGTTATTTGCCCGTTTTCGTTTTGAAGTTTAAAAAGCCCCTCATTTTTGCTCATAATTTTTTTATAAAAGTAGCGTGTACATTTTTCCCCTTCTTCTATTTCTCTTTCTCTGCTTCTTATTATGATGCCTTTACTCTTTATTTCCGCCAAAGCGTTTAGTTCTTGTTTGGTCTCTTTGATTTCATCATTAAAGTCCATCCCCTTTTCTGTTAGGATGAAATAGCGTTGGAGTCTTCTTTGTAGACCCGACATGCGTTTCATCTCTTTAAGTTTCTTTTTTTTCCCTGCATTTTTAAAAAAGGTCTGTGTTCGTTTCTTTGTCACTTCCCACCATTCTGCTCGTGAATCATACGAGTCTTGAAGGGTCTGCCAGTCTTTGTAAAGCTCTCTGTATTGTGTGACTATAGCCTCATCCTCCAGCAAAGAGCAGTTTAACTTCCACAAACCCTTCCCAACAGTCATACCTGAAGAGAATGAGAGAGAGCAGGACAATAGCAAGTGATCCGAAAAAAAAACAGGAATTAATCTTGCATCACTCTGTGCTAAACCCCTTGTAAATATGTAGTCTATTCGAGAGGCTCTGACATTGTCACTACTGAACCAGGTGAAGCCCTCTTCTCCTGGATGTATGGATTTAAAACAGTCCACCAGTTTAAATGTCCGGCACATGTCTTGTAATAAAGTTGATGTTTTATCTACTTTAAACTCCTCATCGGTCCTCTTTCTATCCTTCCGACTTAGGATGCAATTAAAATCTCCTCCCACGATTAGTGGTTGATGGCCTAGCATATGCAACTGGATGTCCTCTAAAAGTTCGTACCTGAGATGTCTGTCGGCATGGCCGTATATGTTAATTAGGTTAAAATCATTCCCTATATAAGAAAGTTTTGCTAAGATTGCGCGTCCTTCTCTCATCACAGTACTCCCCTTTATGATGAGTTGAGGGTTGTTTATTAAAATGGCTACCCCATCGTTACGGTTTTCATTCGAGCCACTCCATAATGAAGGATATGGCCAAATCTCTTCCCACTGTTTATAATTTTTTAGAAAGGGGATGCAGCATTCTTGTAGTAAAAACACATCTGTTCTGATAGTTTTTAAGAACGATAAAACACTGTGAGCCTTAATCTTTGATCTGACACTTCTCACATTGATAGTAGAGAATGTAATGTTCATAATTGTGGTTAAAGTATTTAAACTAGTTAGACAAAACCGGGGGATCTGAGTCCATTCTTTGGTGATCATCAAGAGTGTCACCTGTGTCAGACATATCACTTAAGAGTAGTACTTCATTTGGAGACTCACCGGGGAAAACTCTGGAATCCTCCGACTCTCTGTCTGTGGTTCCAGGTCTTCCCCTTTTTTCTGGGTTAGGGGGTGAGCCAGAGGACCTATCAAGGGGTCTTTTACTTCCCTGCCCACAAAGGGGCAGATTTTTTCCCTCCCCGACTTCCTCCATCTCAACTTCATACAGTTCCCTTGTGGGCTTTTTTATCGGCAATCGGCTTTCTTCTAAATCTCTTCCCTTTGTTTCCGGTGTTTTCACCACCCCCAATTTTGTCTTACTTTTACCCCTCTTTCCAGTGCCTGTAGGGGTTTTTGGAGAGTCGTTCACCTTTTCAATTTTTTTGTCTTTTTCAAATTCCGGTAGTGGCGTAGTAAAAAATTTTGTTATTTTGGACTGTCTTCCAGGCCCTTCCTGATTAATATGTGTTGTCTTTTCTATTTGTTTGTCTTGTCCAAATTCAGGTATTTGATGAAAAGTCGAATTAGAATTTCCAGTTCCTTCCTGACTCAAATTTGATTCTTTGGTCTCTCCTCCAGAGGTTTGAGGTGTATTTTCAATTTGTTTGTCTTGTTCATTTTCTTTGTGCATTTCTTGTTCATCTTCATTAGGTATTTCCATAACTTTATTCATTTTCCCAACAATTTCCTAAAATAAAAAATCTAGCCACACAATCTTTGCATGGACATACGCTCACACACACGTTTGAGTCATGCCTTTTAACCCAAGGTGAAGGCTTGCAGGAAGATAACTGACCCAGGAGACATATGAGGTGGCTCGGAATTGCTTTTTAAATGGAGTAATTGCAGATGTTTTGATCCCTTGCAAAGATTGTGTGGCTAGATTTTTTATTTTAGGAAATTGTTGGGATATTTTTCCGAGGCTAACTCAATTGGCCGTGCGCGTGCGAAGGGAATTCCCTTCCGCGGAGTCCTGCCATGGCCGGGCGTTATGCCAACGGGCGGAGACATAATTGCGTGCGATTCTTATTCAAAGATGTAGGAATGTCAAAACTTGATTTTATGAACAAGTTTCTTGATAAAATTCTGAAGTTTAAAATGGAGGACTTGCATTGCGTCATAACTTTGACTTCTGGCAAGGGCTTTGATGTAAGTTTTGTAACGGCGGCTCTTTATCAAGAGTTTTGGAATCGTTTTGAGGGGGTGAGGCCCCAGTTTTCTGGTTTTATAGTGGAGAAGCTGTCTGATAATGCCAACAAGATAGTTATTGTCAGGATGTTTAATGAAATGGTGAATGCTGAGGACATATGTTTTTTGTTGAGTAGATATTGCTTGATAAAAGGACCGGCTATGAAGGTGAGGGATGAGAAAGGCGTTTGGAATTGTGCCTGGAGGATACCCATCCAGCAATTGCAAGATCCTCAGGGCTTTCAGGGACTGAAACAGCTCCCGTCGACTATATTCCTGGGGGAAAACCGTGGCTTTGTCCACTATCAAGGTCAACCGAAACTCTGTCGCAAATGTGGTGAGCATGGACATCTAGCTGAGGTATGTGATCGAGTTTTTTGTGGAAAGTGCAGGACAATTGGACATTCCTTTGAAGAATGCACCAATAGCAGAAAATGTAATCTCTGTGGAGAAACGAACCACCTCTATAGGAACTGCCCAAAGTCGTTTGCTAACAAGTTGAAAGCTAGGAAGGCAGTTAACAAAGACAACAAAGACAATGAAATGATGTCAGAAGATAATGAAATGATGTCAGAAACCATAGATAATGAAATTAATATATGCAACAAAGACAATGAAATGAAAAAAGACGACAAAAACAATGAAATGACTAAAGTTATGGAAATGCAAAATGAAAATGAACAAGAAATTAATAAATTTATGGAAATACCCAATAAAGATGAACAGAAAATGAATAAAGTTATGGAAATACCTAATGAAGATGAACAAGAAATGCACAAAGAAAATGAACAAGACAAACAAATTGAAAATACACCTCAAACCTCTGGAGGAGAGACCAAAGAATCAAATTTGAGTCAGGAAGGAACTGGACATTCTAATTCGACTTTTCATCAAATACCTGAATTTGGACAAGACAAACAAATAGAAAAGACAACACATATTAATCAGGAAGGGCCTGGAAGACAGTCCAAAATAACAAAATTTTTTACTACGCCACTACCGGAATTTGAAAAAGACAAAAAAATTGAAAAGGTGAACGACTCTCCAAAAACCCCTACAGGCACTGGAAAGAGGGGTAAAAGTAAGACAAAATTGGGGGTGGTGAAAACACCGGAAACAAAGGGAAGAGATTTAGAAGAAAGCCGATTGCCGATAAAAAAGCCCACAAGGGAACTGTATGAAGTTGAGATGGAGGAAGTCGGGGAGGGAAAAAATCTGCCCCTTTGTGGGCAGGGAAGTAAAAGACCCCTTGATAGGTCCTCTGGCTCACCCCCTAACCCAGAAAAAAGGGGAAGACCTGGAACCACAGACAGAGAGTCGGAGGATTCCAGAGTTTTCCCCGGTGAGTCTCCAAATGAAGTACTACTCTTAAGTGATATGTCTGACACAGGTGACACTCTTGATGATCACCAAAGAATGGACTCAGATCCCCCGGTTTTGTCTAACTAGTTTAAATACTTTAACCACAATTATGAACATTACATTCTCTACTATCAATGTGAGAAGTGTGAGATCAAAGATTAAGGCTCACAGTGTTTTATCGTTCTTAAAAACTATCAGAACAGATGTGTTTTTACTACAAGAATGCTGCATCCCCTTTCTAAAAAATTATAAACAGTGGGAAGAGATTTGGCCATATCCTTCATTATGGAGTGGCTCGAATGAAAACCGTAACGATGGGGTAGCCATTTTAATAAACAACCCTCAACTCATCATAAAGGGGAGTACTGTGATGAGAGAAGGACGCGCAATCTTAGCAAAACTTTCTTATATAGGGAATGATTTTAACCTAATTAACATATACGGCCATGCCGACAGACATCTCAGGTACGAACTTTTAGAGGACATCCAGTTGCATATGCTAGGCCATCAACCACTAATCGTGGGAGGAGATTTTAATTGCATCCTAAGTCGGAAGGATAGAAAGAGGACCGATGAGGAGTTTAAAGTAGATAAAACATCAACTTTATTACAAGACATGTGCCGGACATTTAAACTGGTGGACTGTTTTAAATCCATACATCCAGGAGAAGAGGGCTTCACCTGGTTCAGTAGTGACAATGTCAGAGCCTCTCGAATAGACTACATATTTACAAGGGGTTTAGCACAGAGTGATGCAAGATTAATTCCTGTTTTTTTTCGGATCACTTGCTATTGTCCTGCTCTCTCTCATTCTCTTCAGGTATGACTGTTGGGAAGGGTTTGTGGAAGTTAAACTGCTCTTTGCTGGAGGATGAGGCTATAGTCACACAATACAGAGAGCTTTACAAAGACTGGCAGACCCTTCAAGACTCGTATGATTCACGAGCAGAATGGTGGGAAGTGACAAAGAAACGAACACAGACCTTTTTTAAAAATGCAGGGAAAAAAAAGAAACTTAAAGAGATGAAACGCATGTCGGGTCTACAAAGAAGACTCCAACGCTATTTCATCCTAACAGAAAAGGGGATGGACTTTAATGATGAAATCAAAGAGACCAAACAAGAACTAAACGCTTTGGCGGAAATAAAGAGTAAAGGCATCATAATAAGAAGCAGAGAAAGAGAAATAGAAGAAGGGGAAAAATGTACACGCTACTTTTATAAAAAAATTATGAGCAAAAATGAGGGGCTTTTTAAACTTCAAAACGAAAACGGGCAAATAACAAAGGAAAGTAGTGAAATAACCAGATTGGTCGAAGACTACTACAAAAAATTATTTGAAAAGAAAGAAACACATGAGAATGAAATGGGGCATGTATTGGATCATATTTCAAGATCAGTGCGTCAAGACCCCTTTTTAACGTCAGACTTTACCCAAGAACAACTGAATGATTGCATAAAAGCTATGAAAAAAGGCAAATCACCTGGGGAGGACGGACTCAACCTCGAATTTTACAGGACTTTTTGGGATATTTTAGCACCAGATCTGATTACGGTTTTTAACGAATTTTCCAGTCGAGACAATATGCCAGACAGTTTCAGAATAGGGATAGTTACTCTATTGCACAAAAAAGGAGACAAAATTGACTTAAAAAACTGGCGACCTATAACACTTTTAAATGTGGACTGTAAAATTTTCAGCAAGCTTCTAGCGACACGAATGTCTGTAGTCTTGGGAGACTTGGTTGATCCAGACCAAACCTGTGCCATTGTGGGAAGGAAGATCAACGACAGTCTCATGCTGATCCGTGACACCATTTGTTATGCGAGAGACAGAAACATGCGACTAGCGGTCCTAAACCTAGACTTTGAAAAAGCCTTTGATCGAGTCTCGCACCAATACCTCTTCAGGGTATTGCAAAAATGTGGTTTTCCCCAAAAATACATCAAGTGGGTAGGACTGCTATACCGAGACATCTTCAGCAAATTCATGATTAACGGGAATTTATCGGAAGCAATCGAGGTCAACTGCGGTGTACGTCAAGGTTGCCCTATGTCTCCGCTTCTCTATGTTCTTTGCATTGAACCTTTGGCACAAATGTTAAGAAAAGATAGATTTGTCGAAGGGATCAATATCCCAGGAAGTGGGGGACAAATTATCAAGTGTGTTTTGTACATGGATGATTTTAATATTTTATGTACTGACCGCGCATCTGTTGGAAGAGCCCTTGACTTGACTGACCTGTTTGGAAGGGCGTCTGGGTCAAGGCTAAATAGAGAAAAATCACAAGTAAAATTTTATGGAATGTGGAAAGAGACAGAAAAGGCAGGACTCCCGCTGACGGTATTAAAGACAGACCAGAAAATCCTAGGGATAAAATTCAATGCGGATGGAGGAGGCGAGACCAACTGGGATGACATGACAAGGAAAGTTAAGCAAAGACTTGTTTTTTGGTCACTGAGAAAACTGACAATAGAGGGGAAGGTCCTTATCATCAAAGCGATCATCCTACCAATGCTTTTGTCAATCAGTTTAGTTTTTATGCCCAAAAGAAACGTGCTATTACAACTGGACCGAGCCATCTTTCGCTTTGTCTGGGGATCAAAGTGGGAAAGGATAAAAAGAGATACAATGAAAAAGAAAAAGGAAAAAGGGGGAAAAGGAGTACCTGACCTCCAGCTTTTCCTGGGAAGCAAATATGTCTCTCTCCACTTCCAAAACGCTGTGGGCCCACCCAACAACCCGAAAAGTCAAGCAATGACCCGTTTTTGGATGGGCTCATATTTGCGGAAGCTAAAGCTTGTACCAAACAATCGTTTGATTCCAGTTTCATTTAACTTGCCACCAACACATCTCTTTATTAGGGATTTTTTAAAGAAGTTTGATTTGGAAAAACAAGAATGTCACAATTTACAAAACCACAGGGCCCTTATTGCTATTGTGCAAGAGCGAGCAACAGTAAGCCCTGTGCGGGGGCTTGCGTTTGGCGAACCTACAACGGTTTGGAGAAACGTGAATCATCCTGCCCTCCCAAACAGACTAAGAGACTTGTCATGGATGGTGGCTCATGAAGTTCTCCCAGTCAGAGCCGTAATGCACCACCGAGGTATGTCGGCGACTTCGACGTGCCCTCGACCTGGCTGTGGCGCCCAGGAATCGGTGAGGCACCTTTTTTGTGAGTGCAGCGCTGCCGAGGTCTTGTGGACAATGGCCGACCAACTAGGAAAGTTCCCGGACTTGCCAGCAGGGGAGGTCCCTGATGCACAGTACGTGCTTTACGGGGTGAGTCGGTCGATGAGGTCTCAGAACGACTTTGCCAGGGACTGGCTCACTCTCGCAGCCATCAAGGACGCCATCTGGACCTCCAGAAACCTGTTGGTATGGAGGTGCAGGCAGATCCCCCCCGTGGCTGTGCTACAAATGGCTGCAGATACCATACAATCTCCAAGCGGCGGGGCTAGGACGCAGCCATAAAGAAGACTCGTCTGCACCCACCCAGAGGGTGGAACCGGAACTACACTGTGGTAGTCCCGGCAGCAACGGGAGATATACTGTGGAAGTCCCGGCAGCAACGGCCTGAGAGGACCCACTGTGGGAGTCCCGACAGCAACGGAAGCTACACTGTGGGAGTCCCGGCAGCAACGGCCTGGAGAAGACCCACACAGAGGACTGTAAGAGTGCTGCTTGGGAGAGTGGGATGGCAGAGCTACGCCCTTGCACAATAGTATTGCCTTTTACACGCTGGTTAACTACTGTTAAAAGAAAATAACTCTGAAATTGTTTAATTGATGTCGGTTTTGATTTTGCTGCTGTTGGTGTCGGTGGATTTTTTCAGACCAAGGACAATCAACTTTGGCCTGGACGGATCTATTGACACTAACAAAGATGTTATATAATGAAATTGTGAATATGCTTGATTGCTATTGAGATTTTCGAGAAAGGTTGTTCAAACCTCACATTGTGTTTGTTGTTAAAATCGTCATATTGGAATATAATATTGTGAATATGATTGATTGCTGTTGTGTTGGTCATAATTGTTTTCTGCTGTTGGTGATCTATTGACACTAACAAAGATGTCATATAATGAAATTGTGAATATGTTTGATTGCTAATAGGATTTTCGAGAAGGGTTGTTCAAATCCTCACTATGTGTTTGCTGGTAATAACATCATATTGGAACATAATATTATGAATGTGCTTGATTGCTGTTGTGATTGTCATGATTGTTTTATTTTAATATTAGTGTCAATAAATTTGTTCAAACCAAAAAAAATAAAAAAAATAAAAAAAAATTTGCTACTACCATTGTTAATGCACCGAAAGATTTATTCGAAATGAAGAGAAACTACACTGACGGTGATCCATGTTCACCCCCTTGACGTCACGAGCACAATGGTGCGCTCGGCAAATCGCGCTGTATATACGCGGAGAAAGGCGTTTGACTGTCACACGCGTAACACGCTAATTTCACGTAATAACACCGCGATACAGGCGCAGAACAT
Source organism: Urocampus carinirostris (assembly GCF_059441175.1). Lineage (NCBI taxonomy): Eukaryota > Metazoa > Chordata > Actinopteri > Syngnathiformes > Syngnathidae > Urocampus > Urocampus carinirostris. The sequence goes on from NC_142352.1 coordinate 49,835,179, forward strand.
GCTATTACCATGCTCCGCCCACGATTACCCGCTGAAATTTCCCGTCCTACCCATGTGTAACTACGCCCTGGCCGCGGCCAGAGCACGTCGTTCCGCGTCATTTCCGCGTTATTACCTCGTGTTGACCACGTGTGCGGCACGCGGTATAACACGTGCTCAAACTTTTGAGCAGCTCAAAAGTTTTGAACGCGGCCAACCACGTAAAAATTTCCGACCGCGAGTAAAGCACTGCTCTATCTCGTCTATATGGCGGTCTCAAAACGTTCAACAGCACTCAACGACATCTGCTTCACGGCCAGTAATTTACGGCCGCGGTCCAGCCTCGACAAACTCGTGAAAGGCTGCGTCCACGCGCTCTCAAGAATTGGACGGCGCAAAATTATTTCGCGCTGCCACCCGCGCGCGTATTTCCGACCTCGTGTTATGCACTTGTAACAGAGTTGAAATTTGATTGTTTTGAATGTTTTTTTGAATTCTCACAAAATCTGTGTTTTTGTTGTATTACTGTTAATATTCCGGTACCTCATTCAGTTGTTAAGTCATGGGCGTCTGCGACTGTTTTTTTCGTTTGGCAATTAATGGGCTTCAGCGCTTGCCGTAGCTTAAAGTGAGTTTGTAAGCGTTGAAGGTAAGATGTGCCCAATATCAGTTGGATAAAAAAAATGCATATTTTGCTAGACATTTGAGCTGCTTTCAAAATTATTTTTGTATATAAAGATATATAAGTTGTTCTAAATGATGTATATTAAAAAAGCACTAAATAAGAAGTTAAGCAATACAGCTTGAAATGAAGATGCAACGTGTTTTGATGCAAACACGCCACGAGGTGCGGCCTGTTGAGTGATGACCCGTTCTTTTGTATCTTTAATATTTTAGATAATTGCAGTCGTGAACAGAGGCCCCTGACTTTTGTATTGTTTTGTTTATTGAATGCAGGTACGTGTGAAAGTTATGTTCATTGTTATTATCGAAGTTTCATTATTAATGTGCTCACATGTTGTCTGCTTGCCGTAGCTGAAGTGAGTTTGTAAGCGTTGAAGATAATTGCAGTCGTGAACAGAGGCCCCTGACTATTGTATTGTTTTGTTTATTGAATGCAGGCAATAAACCCAGAGATTGTGAAACCTTGTGTCGTGCATGAAAGAGGGTCGCTACACTGGTGCCGTGACTACACAACTGGATCATTTTGATCAGCCTCTGAGCAGATCCCGGCGTTGCTGCATATTCTTCTTGTGTCCACTAGAGGGTAATGTTGCACTGCATTGGCGCTTTGATTTCGTTTTATGTATTTGTGTCACTGTGCATTTGCTATCAATACGTAAATTATTAGTTCATTTCTGGTTTTTATTTTTTTCCCTTTTTTATTTTTAATTCTTTGTATTACTGAAAGTATAATGGCTGAAAGATATAGTAGTCAAAATGGCGATTTTCAGGGCTTTTCTATTGGCAGGGGTGTTCATTTTAATGGTTTAAATGCAAACACACTTACTAGTGGGTATGGAAGTGAAGGTGTAGGTGGTCTCCAAGAACATGTTAGTGATAGGAGGGACAGGGGGCATGGTATGAGCCCAAACTGGTCTCCAAGTGAACAGTTCTTGAGTGAGAGTGCACAGACTTCAACCCCAATGAGTGATAATATTGCCCTGCAACACCTGACTGACATGGTAGGCCGAATTGGAGAGCAGATAGGCAACTCAGTATTGGCTAGTCTGCTCTGTTTTGGTTTCATTGATCGCACACATGCACATGACACACCAATGACTGGAAAAGCAGCGACTGTTATGACTAAAGACGACCCTAGACCACATAACACAACGCAGGAAAACACTACACCGGTAATTGTCCATGTCAAGACTGAACGTGAAATTGTGACTTTCAGGGGAAATGGTTCTGACAAGTGTTCAATTCAAGAATGGATCACCATGACTAAAGCCCAGCTTCGGAAACAGTCTTATACAACAGCTGAAAAAGCAGATGAGATACTAAGCAGGCTTTTAGGGAGGGCAAGAGACGTTGTCAGAGTAGCTCTCAGGAGTGATGAGGCACTTGATGTGAGGCAAGACCCAGATATCATTTATGACATTCTAATACGATACTTTAGTCATTCCTCGTCAACTCTCCCGTTGCAAGATTTTTACACCACGCTACCCACGCCAAAGGAAAATCCAGTTGACTACTGGATCAGACTAAACAAAGCAGCAGACACTGCTGATGAGGGTTTGCGTCGCTTGGGCAGAAAAATGGAAAACCTTGGCGGGGAAGTGGCACAAATGTTTGCAAAGTACTGTCCTGATCCACAGCTATCGAACATTTTCAGATGCAAGCCTGTTAATGAGTGGACCTCTAAGGACGTTCAACTCAGGATAGATGAGTATCAAAGGGAATCAGGGGCGTCAACTAGGTCTTGCAGTGTCCCTCCACTGAAGAATTACCCGACTGCAGTGCTTGACAGTGAATCTTCTTGTTGTTCCTACTCTGGCTCTATAGAGACAGGTCTCCAGTCCATTTGTCCCCACCATGTTAACCCCGATCCATATACAGATTTTTCGTGTGTTCGACAGCATGCCCAGCGCCCACAGCATGTCTCACCGCCTGTCCGTGTCCCACCACAGCATGTCCCACCACAGCATGTCCCACCACAGCATGTCCCACAGCCTGCTCAGAAAGATGACAGTGATGTCCTTGGCCGAATGATGAGCATGCTAGAGAGAGTTTTGTCTAGAGTGGAGCCACGCAATCCTGAGCGTATTCAGAGGCGCTTAAGTCCTTTCAACTCCCCTCCATGTAAGGTGTGTGGTGGCGCTGATCACTCCACTTTATATCATTGCAAATTGAATAATCTGTGTTTCAAGTGCCTAGCCCCTGGTCACTCTAAGCAGCATTGCCCCGACAAAGTTTCTCCCCAAATCAGTTCAGTTTCGGGAAACTAGCTGACCTGTATTCAGAGGGAGGCCGTACAGGTCAAAATGAGTTCTCCCACCCATTTGATCTCAATTTCAATTCAGTTTTTAATTCTGACACGTTCACACAATCTCAGTTGCCTAATATTGTTTATCAAAACACACATACTGTAGGGGGCAGCGATAGTTTGTTTTATGTACCAGTTAGAGTGGGGAGCAGTATGACTTTGGGGGGGATGTTGGATAGTGGCTCCATGGCCTGTACCGTGAGTGAGACTGCTCTGCGTAAGATGCTCTCTGTTGGAGCAGTACGTACAGAAGACGAATTTTCCACCAACGTGACACTCATTGGTGTTGGGGGTCGACGAGTGTGCCCAAAGTCAGCTTTCAACATCCATATGGAAATCAATAACTGTAAAATGATTGTGCCAACAATTGTTGTTGAGGGGCAACCTGATGACCTAATCATTGGAACTAATGTTATCAGAAACATATTGCATGAGTCAAAGAAGTTTAGTGCGTACTGGACAGCAATCTCTGCTCCATCATCCACTAATGCTGAAACGGAGCAATTTCTTTCAATGCTAGCTGGCTTGCATAGATGGAGTGGTGGTGAAATGCCCGAGAAGATAGGCACAGTGCTCTGCAATTCAGCCACATGCCTTGAGCCTGGCCGTGAGTACCTCTTGTGGGGGAAGCTGTCAAAAACTGCACGAGTATCTCCTGGGAGCGCAGCGATGACAGAACCTACGTTGGCACGATCTGCCCCCAAGGGTCTAATGGTCGCCAGAATCGTCACACCTCTGTGGGCAGATGGATGGGTTCCACTGAAGGTCATGAATGTCACAGAATATCCGCTGTTTTTGAGACGCAATGCAAAGCTGGCTGACTTGGTGCCTTGTGTTGCTTTGGAGGATCTAGACCTGGTCAGTGGCCATCAGAGTACTTCCGTTGTGCAATTGCCTCCTGTCTGCTCTGATGTAAGTAATGCTGAGGAGAAGCTACAGTCTATTGGCCTGGGTGAACTAGATGTTGGCTGTTGTGATGTATCGTCTGAGTGTAAAGACAAGTTGTCAGAGCTGATCATTCACTACCAAGACATCTTCTCGCGTAATCACCTTGACTGCGGAAAGGCGAAGGACTTTGTTCACAGAATCCATCTGGTTGACCAAAAGCCGTTCAGACTCCCTTTCAGACGTGTGCCACCGAGTCAGTATCAAAAATTACGCCAAGTCTTGAATGAAATGGAAGAGAAAGAGATCATTCGAAAGTCGACAAGTGAATATGCTTCACCTTTAGTTCTCATCTGGAAGAAGAATGGTGATATGCGTGTGTGCACTGACTTTAGGTGGTTGAACAAGAGGACTCTGAAAGACGCTCATCCTCTGCCACATCGGGCTGATTGCTTAGCAGCACTTGGTGGCAACTCCTTCTTCAGTACAATGGACTTGACGTCTGGGTTTTACAACATGCCTTTACACGAAGATGATAGGAAGTACTCAGCGTTCACTACGCCTATGGGGCTTTATGAGTACAACAGGTTGCCACAGGGGCTCTGTAATAGCCCAGGGAGTTTCATGAGGATGATGACTTCCATTTTCGGGGACCAAAACTATTTAAGTCTGCTATGCTACTTGGACGACATTTTAGTTTTTGCTCCTGATGAAAGTTCTGCACTCAGACGTCTTGAAATGGTGTTCAGCAGACTCCGTGCCCACAATCTGAAACTGGCCCCCAGGAAATGTCACTTTTTAAGGAAATCTGTAAAATTCTTGGGCCACATTATTGATGAACTTGGAGTGTCTACCGATCCAGAAAAAGTTGAAAGTATAAGCAAAATGACTGTGGCGGACTTGATGGAGTCGGATGGAGCGACACCTTCTGAGAAACGTGTACGGTCTTTCTTGGGCATGTTAAATTTTTATCAACACTTCATTTCGGGGTATTCAACACTCGCAAAGCCCTTGTTTTATCTGCTGGCTGGCCAGAAACAGAAGAAAGGCAGAAAGCCCAAATGCACTGTAGTGGGCCGCAAACTGAAATCAGGTGACTGGACTGCTGACCACGACCAGGCATTTACAGACCTCAAAAAGGCCCTTATCCATTCTGTGGTTTTGGCTCATCCAGACTTTAGTCGTCCATTTTTGCTGTCGACTGACGCCTCACTGGATGGCCTTGGAGCCGTTTTGTCCCAGGTACGTGAAGGTGACACAGTGGCTAGGCCAATTGCGTTCGCTAGCAAGTCTTTGACCCGGTCACAGAAGAACTACCCAGCTCACCGTTTGGAATTTCTTGCACTGAAGTGGGCTGTGTGTGAGAAGTTTAGCCATTGGTTGAAAGGCCATGAGTTTACCGTCTGGACTGACAATAATCCACTTACACACATTATGACTAAACCCAAATTGGACTGTTGTGAGCAAAGATGGGTGTCAAAGCTGGCCAGTTACAATTTTGAAATCAAATATGTGCCTGGTCCCAAAAACACGGTTGCTGACGCTCTCAGCCGTGTCCCTTTTTGTCAGAATGTTGGCCACAGACTAGTCAGTGAACCTCTTCATGATCTCACTGCGGAAGCTGCGGTTTTGTCTGATACAGCCGTCCAACAGACTCTCAGAGACTCTACAGATCAGCCTGTCATGGCATACTCGTGTCGGCCCAGACTGTATCCAATCAAGAAGTTGCTGCTGTTGTCCAGTCACACACTGAATGGGCCTCTGGTGCGAGAACTCGTGCAGCTCAACTGATAAGCCACATGCCCCACCTTATTCCAGATACACTACCCAGTCTGCCTGCCTTCTCTATGGATGACCTGCGAGAGGCTCAGTCCAGGGACAGAGTTTTGTCTCGTCTTCGGTTTTATGTGGAACGGTCTCGAAGACCGTCTAGACGTGAAAGGGCACGCGAGACAAGTCATGTTCTGGGCCTCCTGAAGCACTGGGAGAAGTTTGTTCTGAGTGATGATGTTTTGTACAGAGTATCCCGTAATCAGATTTCAAATGCAAAACGCCATCAGTTAGTGGTCCCTGATTGCCTGAAGGCCGAAGTTTTAAAAGGGGTGCATGACAGTGCGGGCCATCAAGGCCAGTCAAGAACCCTGAGCATCGCCAGACAGAGATTCTTTTGGTTGCATATGGACAGAGATGTGAGGGTGCATGTTCGTCAATGTCAGCGTTGCATAGTCAGCAAAGTCACTGAGCCTGCAGGGAGGGCCCCTCTGGAAAGCATTGCCACTTCCCGCCCATTGCAACTTGTTTGTATTGATTTCTGGTCCGCTGAAGATTCACACAACAAATCTGTTGACGTATTAGTGATAACAGACCATTTCACCAGATTGGCACAAGCTTTTCCATGTAGAGACCAGTCAGCCAGGCAAGTAGCTAAAGTTCTATGGGAAAAGTATTTTTGTGTTTATGGCTTTCCGGAGAGGATCCACAGTGATCAAGGCCCAAGCTTTGAGAGCAATTTGGTCGCAGAACTTTTACAATTGTCTGGGGTGCGTAAGTCACATACTACCCCGTACCATCCGATGGGAAATGGAAGTGTTGAGCGTTTTAATCGTACTTTGGGCAATATGATCAGAGCTCTGCCCCCTGAATCAAAGCAGGACTGGCCAAGACGTTTACAAACACTCACATTCATGTACAATTGCACTGCTCATGAAACTACTGGATATGCACCATTTTACTTGATGTTTGGGAGAGTTCCTCGCCTTCCAGTCGACACTCTGTTTGGGAACATTTTGTCTGACCCTGACATTACCACCTACGGCAGATATGTTGCAAAACTGTCTGAAGACCTGAGGGAGGCTATGTCAGTTGCTCAGGAACATGCAAAAAAGGAACAGGGCAGACAGACTCGACTCTATAACAGGGCAGCAAAAGGGCCGTCAATTGGAGTTGGAGATAGAGTCCTTGTGGCGAACAAAAATGAGAGGGGCAAGCGAAAATTGGCTGATAGGTGGGAGTCTACAATCTACACTGTTATTGAGATGAACCCTCAAACACACACATTCAAAATTCAAGACACCATCACAGGGAATGAGAAGGTTGTTCACCGTAACCTGCTGATGTTGGTTAACTTTCTCCCAGTTCAAGACCAGCCCTCTATCCAGTCTGATTTGTCTTTGTCCTCTGCACAATCATCTGCCTCTGTTTGTTCTTCAATGACCAGTCCCACTGTCTCCGAAGAATCTCATGCTCGAGTGCCTGCTCAGCTAAACCGGTCTGGATGTGCGGCAGATGATGCGCAGAGTCTTGTAAGCATCTCAGGCCCTGACAACTACACAGATCTCACGACACTGCTGTTAGGGATGACATTTCGACTCTTAGTGAGCATGATCATGTTCAATCTGTAGTGGCTGCTGTCTCTGGAGGTAACGTTAGCCACACTGATCAACCAGAGTCTGCACCACACCGCACTACACGCCTGGGTCGTGTTATACGACCAGTCAACAGGCTTCTTCACACTATGGCTAGACAAGATGTCACCAGACACCTACAGTGTAATGTTTAGACTATGCGTAACACAGTAGTTCGAGCTCTTGGGGCATGACATTTTTTCCCTTTAAAATTCTTCTGAAATAACTTGGTTTTGGAGAGAATGTTTTGTGCTCATTTATGTCTTATATATGTCTTGGGTGAATGTGGAATGTGTAAGGCATTCTATAGCCGGTGGCTGGTTCAGAGAATTTTCTCTGTCCACTGCATCCTTAAAGGATACTTCTCAAGTCGGTCCTAATATGTGTGACCCAATGACTACTGTTAGATATTGATTTTGATTTTATAACCAAGTGTCAGATTTTGTCCAGAATTCGGTGGGGGTGGGTGTAACAGAGTTGAAATTTGATTGTTTTGAATGTTTTTTTGAATTCTCACAAAATCCGTGTTTTTGTTGTATTACTGTTAATATTCCGGTACCTCATTCAGTTGTTAAGTCATGGGCGTCTGCGACTGTTTTTTTCGTTTGGCACTTTATGGGCTTCAGCGCTTGCCGTAGCTTAAGTGAGTTTGTAAGCGTTGAAGGTAAGATGTGCCCAATATCAGTTGGATAAAAAAAATGCATATTTTGCTAGACATTTGAGCTGCTTTCGAAATTATTTTTGTATATAAAGATATATAAGTTGTTCTAAATGATGTATATTAAAAAAGCACTAAATAAGAAGTTAAGCAATACAGCTTGAAATGAAGATGCAACGTGTTTTGATGCAAACACGCCACGAGGTGCGGCCTGTTGAGTGATGACCCGTTCTTTTGTATCTTTAATATTTTAGATAATTGCAGTCGTGAACAGAGGCCCCTGACTTTTGTATTGTTTTGTTTATTGAATGCAGGTACGTGTGAAAGTTATGTTCATTGTTATTATCGAAGTTTCATTATTAATGTGCTCACATGTTGTCTGCTTGCCGTAGCTGAAGTGAGTTTGTAAGCGTTGAAGATAATTGCAGTCGTGAACAGAGGCCCCTGACTTTTGTATTGTTTTGTTTATTGAATGCAGGCAATAAACCCAGAGATTGTGAAACCTTGTGTCGTGCATGAAAGAGGGTCGCTACACACTGCTGTAACTCGTCTGAATGGCGATCTCAATGCGTCCTATAGCGTCCGCCTCAAAGTCAGAAATTTCTGGCCGTGATTCAGCCGCAAATGTCTGTGTGACCGGCCCCTTAGCTCCCTCTGCGGGTAGGCACTCACGACTGGTGATGCAGGCACATCTTCCTCTGACGTTGGAAACTCTAATGATGGCTCTAGAAGATGATCAGCAGGCTCTGCAGCATTGTCATCGCTGTCCTCTGCTGGCGTGTGGTCATCTCCCAGCTCTGAAGCGTTGTCATCTCTGTCCTCTGTGGGCAAGTGGTCTACAATGTCCTGTCCTATGTCCTGTGGTGCAGGTTCCTCGTGTAGATATTTAATCCCTGGCACAAAAGGCTCTACCTCAGGGTTTAGGTTTCCAGTCCTTTGGCTCTGTTGCGGTCGGGTAGGGAACTGACACACCAACTCACCCTCCTCACTGCTGTCACTGTCGGAGCATTCCAATTGTTTAACAGTCTTCTGTCCTCTTTTTATCCTCTGTGTGGAGCTTGCTCTTTTCTGTTCTGTGTCTCTTTCAGAGTGACTTAGGGGTAAGCTGTCACATGGAATTAGGAGATTTCTGTGCAACACTCGACTTTTACCACCTCCCTCCGGTACCACCTCATAAACAGGACTGTCACTACCTCTTCTTTTCACCACCACATGGACTCGCTCCTCCCAATAGGATCGTAGCTTGCCCGGAGCCCCTCTTTCTGACAGATTACGGATGAGCACCCGTCCACCAGGCTCAGGGGCAGACCCATGAACTCTTTTGTCATAACCAGCTTTACCCCGAGCAGCTTCCTTGGCTGCTGTGCTGGAGGCAATCGCGTATGCTTGTCTCATTCTGGTTTGCCAATCTTCAACGTAAGCTGCATAGCTCTCTTGTCCCTCTGTGGGTGGTATGTTGAAAAGCAGGTCGATTGGCAGGCGGGGTGTGCGGCCATAAAGCAGGTAATAGGGTGAGAATCTGGTGGCCTCGCTGCGTGTGCAGTTGTATGCATGAATCATCTGGGCCAATGAACTTTTCCAGTCAGCATTTTCTGTAGCTGTGAGAGTTCGGAGCATTGACAGAAGTGTCCTGTTAAAACGCTCTACCTGTCCGTTGCCTTGTGGATGATAGCAGGTAGTATGAGAGTCTTTCACACCACTACACCTCTGCACCTGGTCCATCAGTCGGTTCTGGAACTCGCCACCCATGTCATGATGAATGCGTTCAGGAAAACCCCAATGCAGAGCAAAATCATTGAACAACTTGTCAACCACCGTCTTGGCACTTTTGTTCTTGGTGGCATAGGCCTGTGCAAAGCGGGTGTAATGATCCATTACGACTAGGATATACTGGTACCCTTGTTTGCATGTCTCTAAGTGGAGGAAATCAACAGACACTATTTCGAAAGGGCGTGTCGATACAATGGGCATGAAAGGTGCCCTGGTTGTTTTGTGGGGTCGTTTAGTCTTCAGACACTCACAGACCTTGGTGACAAAGTGGTCTATGTCACACTGCATACGGGCCCAATAAAACCGGTCTCTGATCAAGCTGTGTGTTCTGTCGACTCCAGAATGTCCCATCTCACAGTGGAGTTCTTGAAATACCGTGGGGTGATATTCTTTTGGCAGGACAAGCTGACATTTGTCACCGGTTTTTCTGTAGAGGACACCTTTCTCATCGATGTACAACTTATTCCACTGTCTCAATAAAGCTCTTACGTCAGCTGACTCAGTTTTGAGTACCTTGTTAAGAGGCTGCTGCTGACCGTTATTTTTGAACTGAAGGACTTGACTGATTACAGGGTCTCTCAGCTGACTTTCTCTGATTTGCTCTGGTGTTAAGAGGTTTGCTCAGGGTAGATGAGTCTCTTACTGCTGTTACCGCCTCTATAGACATTGACATGGCCCAAATGGAAGGTGTATCCCTTTGTATAGTCACTCCCTGCACAGATGCACTGATAACCTCCTGGTGAACCTCCTCTGTACACTGCTCCATGAGCTTGTTTATGTCTACGGGCATACGCGATAGGCCATCTGCATCAGCGTTATGTTTGCCAGGGCGGTACTTTATTGAGAAGTTGAAATCTGACAACTCAGCAACCCACCTATGACCTGTGGCATAATGACAGTCTTTGTTTCCACCGCTGGTTCTCTGATCCTTTGTCCTCTTTCCGATACAGCAATCTCCTCTTCAAGCAGTCGACGGGCTTCCTTCTGTTCTTCTTGCAGCTTGAGATATCTCTCTTTCAAGACCTCTAATTCAATTGGCTTATCAGGTACAATCTCTGACTCACTTGATTCTTCCTTTTTCATGTTCTTCATCCATGACAGGACATATTGCAAGTACTGCTGAAATGCTGAGCAACTCTCGTCTCCCTCCTCCACTTCGTCCAGCGTCTTCTCAGCCAGTCTGATGAGGGCGCGACAATTTTCTTTTCGAACCTTCCTAATGGCTCCGAGCACTTTAGCTGTTGACATGTGGAGATGAGCTCTGTTGTGTCCAACTTCAGCAGTTCTCTGCTTACTTCGTCCCGTAATTGCTCCATTTTTCCTTTTTACAAATAATGTTGATCCAGATTCGTCTCTTTTCCCGGTGAATTAATGGCTTGATCACCTCCTGGCTGGCTCGCCAAAATATGTAACGGGACACAGGTGGATGGTCTAGCTCCAGCTGGTGTTACACATTTGTTTTATATATTTTTGTTTTTTTCTTTTGGTTTTGTTGTTCTTTTACCTAATCTGCAAAATAGATGGTAAATGTCAGTCTCACACGAAACCATCTACTTGTTGCCATTGAGAGTGATTTATTAAACAAGTCTCATTAGATCACTTGGGTTCCCGTGAGACTTGCCCCAAAACACCCTTCTCTGACCTGTGAGACTATATCATCTAGTGGTGATATACTGGTACTTCACTTTTACGGCTTTACAAAACAACACCAAAATCCCAAAATATAACATTTTAACTAGTCAGCAACCCTTGTTGCGCCACACACATACAGGCACACATGTTCATGAGGTATAACAGTGGAGTGAGTCACTTTCCGTCTCAGTCCGCTCACTGTCCCTGAAACAATTTCAATTTTAATAGCTTTTACCTCTATGTAACTGAAGCACATGGGACACAAAAGAGAAGGACGTGCACACACACACACACACACACACACACACACTTTGAAGGGGAGCCGTGTAGGCCTGCTTGTTGAAAATAGAGCCATCAAAAAATGAAGGCCGACCCAGAGAGACATACAGGGAGGACAGACGGACCAATCCAGGAGCATCTTGTAATCGTCCTCCGGGATAAGTTGCCTCTAGCAGGGCTCAGCCACATTGCCCCCTTCCTACCACCATAGCCATTCTCGCCACTCCCACGCTCTTCCTCTACCCCATCCGTTGTCACCACTAACCCCATGCTTTACTAATTTCATTCCAGGGATCAGCCCCAAATCGCTTGTCTGTTTTGTAATATTTATTGGGGGTGAAATGTGGCCTTCTTATACTTGTAATAGGACTTAGTGAACTCCTAACAAACACCTCCACCACCAACCCTGCATGCACCCACTCCCCAACCCAAAAATAGAGGGTTGAACAAGTAGAGAGGAGATGAGCAGGGAAGCGAGTGAGGAGAGGAAGTGAAGGTGAATTGCAGGGCAACACAAGCTGTTTTCTTTACGCATGAATGGGAATGGTGGTGGGGTTACTTCAAAACCTGCTAGTCTTTTTTAAACTCATTTTCATGCAATATTTTTATTTTTCAAATGGAAAACACAAGTCAAAAATAATTATTTATTAAGTAGAATGAATTAAGCAAACTGAAGCCTGTCCATCTCAAAGTCAATCATTTTGTCATGCACTTGCTGGTGACTAAAAATTACATCACAGTTTCACACCTCAGGCACTCTGTCACGTCATTGTCAGTTGAAAAGAATTGTCCAGTGTTGGGCCATCAGGGCCTACCAGGCATTCTACGCGGGCCTAAAAATATCTGACTCATGTGATCATTTTGTCCATGAATGCTTGGTGAATTATTCCAAATTGTTTTCAGCTTCCTTTCATTGCTTTTTACCTGGTTCGGATGTATGCTTTCATATTTAAGCATTCAACCAATCACATTTCAGTCATTATATGTTACTGGCTTTCATTAAAAAAATCATAATGGTCGTGTACCGTAACATCAGTGTTTGATAAAGCTGTTGGTTTAGCCGAGTAAGAAAGTTAGCGCCTGCTAGCGGGATAAAGGGAACATCACCAGTTTCCCAAACTGATTGACTAGAGAATGGCTTTCCACCAAAGCTGTTAAACTTTAGCTTTTTTTCACCAATCAACTCATTTAGCCAATGGTATCTTGTACAGGTGCACTAAAAATGTGCCCAATTGGTAGATATGTGTGCTTATTTTAAATACCGAGGAAGAGAAAATGTTTGAAATGTAGAAAGGACAGAAATAGTATTTGAATTAATTTATTTTATATCTTGATGTGCATAGTGCTTTGTTGGCTTTGCATGTGTTTCGTCGGGTCCAAATAACCGAATGTGAGTTTGGTGCACTATTTGGGTTTGTTTGACTCAGCTTCCTGGATTATTTCGGAAAAAGATGTTCCTCTCCAACCCTACAAAACAATCTTTATATGAAACAACCTTTGAAATGAGGGCAGCACGGTGACGCAGTGGTTAGCGCTTTTGCGGCACAGTTCATGTCATGGGAACCTGACGTGGGTTCAAATCCAGCTCCAGACTTCCTGTGCGGAGTTTGTATGTTCACCCCGTGCTTGCGTGGGTTTCCTCCGGGCACTCCGGTTTCCTCCCACTTTCCAATAAAAAACATGCATTTCAGGTGAATTGGCCGGTCCAAATTGTCCCTAGGTGTGAATGAGCGAATTATTTGTCTGTCCCTGTGTGCCCTGCGATTGGCTGGCAACCAGTTCAGGGTGTCCCCTGCCCACTGCCCGGAGATGGCTGGGATGGGCACCTGACTAACGTAAATTAAATAAAAATGCATTACCTTTAAAGCCCTAATGTGTAATATTTGACCAATAGAGGGCACTAGATTATCTAATGCGACCAAAACACAGCGTAGCAGCAAGATGGCAGACAAACATACCGGCGACTTCTAGGTGGGCATTCCACAATGTAAAAGAAAAGCAAAATTCTCGACCTAACAATGGTATGATAGTTCATGTATTTTTGCCTTATTGAAATCAATGTTTTTTTTTTAACTGAATGAAAGTTTATGTACAACTAAGAGGCACTAAGTATTACACACTGTCCCTTTAATGATAACGTATGGTACAAAAGTTTTATTACAAAAGTCAGCGAGGCAATGCGAAGTCATAGAGAAGGTGTCAGTGTATGTTTCGAGTTGTGGCATGCAAGTGACCATGCTCAAAATGACCTGCAGGCTGATGTCTTTCCCACTCTATCCTCTCCATCACTCCAAGCTCTCATTAGAGCCGTGCAAGCCTATCGTGTCACGTAATTAATGGCAAAGTTATAAACGACCACAAGGCCAACATCCATATTTCACAGGTGGCTGCATATTTATTTATAAATGTTCCCCTTTTAAATGTGTTTTTAATGCAAATGAGTACCAGGACACTTTTCAATTAACTTTGGGGAGCAGCCCCTCTATAAGTACCACAGAAGCTTGTTATTAAAAATAGAGCATTTTTGTTATTCACCATAAATTATTCCTCGGTGTCAAATAAATTGTTAGAGGTAATGTATGTTGCTGTATCCTGGGCAGTATGTCTCCTCGCTTAACTACTCCGTGATTGTTTTTTTGTAACTAATTCATTCCCTGCTGACTGCATGCTGTATGCAATGTGCGGGTAGACCCCCACTTTTTTTTTTCTGTCCAACTTTCTCCACACATGCACTTAGACAGCCGTTTAATGGTATATTATATGCGCAATTGGCAACCAGGTAGTCGTATATGGCTCTTTTTATGGCGACAGACTGAAAGTGTCCCCCTCATTTTCTCCCTAATTGATCAGCAGAAGGAAAGCAAAGACTCAGCGACAAATTCACCTCTAGGGAGGAAGCAGATCAAACTTTACTTTCTACTACAGTGATAATCAAACTTTTTCAAACTCAATGTAAGCAGACAAAAAATACAGTATTACCTCGTTTTTTTGCGGTTAATGGGGGGCAGAACCACCTGCAAAACATGAAAGCCTTTTATTTGTTGATTTATTTTTTCAATTATTTGTTCATTACTCAACAATAAACACAATTTACCGGCTCACAAGAGAGAAGAAAAAAAGGAAAATAAAGAAAAAAGTAAAAAAATCAAGAAAAAGAAAAAAAAAGTTTGGTGTCCTTTTGTTCAGTATATTACCAATAATAATTTAATCTTGTATTGAATTATTGATTTTTAAATATATATATATATATATATATGTTATTCTATTAAATTTTGATAGCATTTATTTTTTTAACTCTTCTGTGAACTTTGAACTCATTTTAACTTCGAATCCTTTTATACTAAGTAACTTTATTGTCAAGCAACTGGCATACGTGCGCGAAACAACAAAAATGTCACTTTAACATATGTGCTGCAGCACATAAACGACAAAATACAAGAATAAACTAAACAGCTGAGACTTGCTTCCTTCCAGTTTAAAGCTAACACGTTCCTAAAAAACACTGGAAATCGAAATTAAAATATAGACAAATATAAAAAGAAAACATTAAATATAAAACAATTTTAACCGTTTTCATACTCAATAAATTTTGACTAATCACAAGCGGAAGACATTGTCTAAAATGGAGCTAGCTGTCTTTTTTTTTTTAATAAAATGAAACCTGATATTAAACTGCTGCTGGATGGCTCTTCGTGCCGTGGAAAAAATCTTGGGGGCGTAATAGTATTTGTTCCCTCCATGCATTTAAAATCCCCCCTGCAACTGATGTCTGGTGATGCCACTGAGTATTTGTTTGACAAATATAACTGTACTTTATAAACCTTTTTTGCACAAAACTTTAGTGCTAGTAGTTAATAATTTGAAAAATATTTTTTCTTTTATTATTGCACAACTTCATGAATTAGGACTCCATTCACTTCACTTTACATGGTACTTGTCCGCCGTCATGAAGACGTTATGGAAACCTGCATTCACCTTCCGGTTCTGTCCTACAAAAACCATAAACTGTATCTTTTTATTATCAAAAAGATTTGAAAAGGTGCCATGGAGCCACTGAGGAGCGGCAAAGACCGGCATGTGGCTCCTGAGCAGGTATAGTAGGTGGAGAAGTCAAACTTTAAGATAGAAAGCATCATCCTTTGTTTAGCCAATGAGAATGCAGAACACAATGCACATTGGAAATCTCTGATGCAGTGAACCAGCAATAACCAAAGTGCGAAATAGTGAGGTGTCGCTGTACTTGATTGTGTCAAAAAAAAGTGATAATAAAACACAAACTATTACTTTCAAATGATAAGCAAAAATACATGAACTATTATGTAAACTTGCTTTTTTTAAAAGTACTCTTTAATATGAAAAATGGGCGTTTATCTCTCAATAAGATGACCCTCACCGTCAAGTAGCTGAAATTTGAACACCACACGGTCCCCCTAAAAAAAAAATCTGGCCATAGGATGGGCGGATAAAAAGTAAAAAATCATGGTGCAGTTTGATCACTTTGAGTCCCTGTAGTTTGTATTCTTCCTTGAGCTTTTTAGCACTCATTTACAGTTGCATGACACAATACAATGACATCTGGTGGTCAAATCAGACACACTGTCTCTTAATAAATGTTTTATTATTTAACAAAATATTTTGCTGTGTTCCATAATATTTGTATGTCAATGAAAATATTCAGACAAACAAAGGAGAAAAACTAAGTTGTGGGAAATTATTATAAAAAGGTACAATACAAACACTAACAAATAAACAAAAACAATAGTGCTGTGTTTTTCTTTACTTTTTAATCCCATCTCAACTCTAAGTGGCTGAGCTTGTGCAGACTCTCTAGTAGTTGACACTGTATCCATTTAGAAAATGTTTTGAAAAACTGTTTTTTTCATCCATCCATCCAAGAATTTAAAATTAAGAAAGAACAATGCCCCTGCAGAAGATTTTTTTTTTATTTCACATAGACAATGCACTATTGTAACATTTTATAGCACATCTCCCAAGATAAGAGGTTATCCAATCTATCTATCAAGTGATCTACTTTTTGTGTATTTGTGTGTGTTTGTATATGACTTTTAGGCTCCGAAACGACTGAACCGATTTTTTTTAAGATTTAAAAAGTCTTACTTTTGGCATCTGCGAGTGTCTTTAGCTAGGTTTTGTGTCAAAGCACCTGCTAAACATCTGCTTTTTCATACAAGCGGCCCCAACAACCTCGCCCAAGTAAAATGCCCGGCAACGTTATAAGGACGACTTAAACTATGGACCCCACCTTTAAAGGGACAATATGTAATATTCGACCACTACATGTCACTGTATTGTGTCCCCAACATGGTCCTAGTGGGCACCAGGGTGCTCCCTTTTGATGCCTGAGGTACCGCCAAACCTGTCCTGGGTCATTGTGATTTTCTGGTAGAATGATTGTTTTAGTGGTTGACAAGTCTGTTGAAATGAAATGAAATGATCTGCATTTATATAGCTCTTTTCAAGTCAAGACTTCCCAAAGCGCTTTACAGTGTGCTTCACATTTCCCAATAGCGGCCGTGCAGCCATGTAAGGCGCTAACCTGTTTATTGGGGGTATTAGGGGTTCAGTGTCTTACCCAAGGACACTTCGACATGTGACACAGAGGAGCTGGGATTCGAACTGCGATCTCTTGATCCCAAGACGAGCGCTCTACCTCCTGAGCCACTGCCTCCACTGTTCAACCCTTCTTCTAATAATTAACATTGTAATAACATAGTAACAAAATAAGGAATTTCATGTGGCTTTTTGGGGCTCCCTGGTGGTTCATTGGCGCTTTTTCAACAAACACAGCCCCAACAACCTTGCCCAAGTACTATGCCCGGCAACACAGAGCCCAGTAATGACACGCCATTATGCTTGTATTCAATAATTGTGTCATTGTGTATAAAATAAAAGAAAAACTGTTAACTAAGAGGCAAGACAGACTAATCTGGTGGAAAAAAATTCTAATTAAACCAATGTAGCTTGCATTTAACGTTTGTTCAAATGCACATACATGCACGTGTACTTGTGGGTGTGTGCACTTGTGTGCAGCTGTACCCTCTCGCTGATGCGTAAAAAACATCCATTAATTGAATTCTCTCTCATTTTCCCCCGTCAGCTTCACCTTGCATGGCAAAACGCCTCCCTGCCTCACGTGCCACGCCACACTTCAGGTGTGCTGGATAATGGAGGATGACATTTGTGTCCCATCATGCCTCTGGGGCAACATGTGATACATGGCTTCCTTCTATGAAGGTTAAACTCGGCTTACCTGCCTTTGGCGTTTCATTACCTACTTTTTAAATACTCTTTTGGTAATAAAATGATTAAAGCTTTTATTGCTTCCCTCAAACGAAGCCTTTTTACAAATGGCGGTAATGACTTTGGATATGCATGTAGTGCATGTACGTGAGTAGAGAGAGAGTGCATGTGCGTGTGTGTGTGTGTGTGTGTGTGTGTGTGTGTGTGTGTGTGTGTGTGTGTGTGTGTGTGTGTGTGTGTGTGTGTGTGTGTGTGTGTGTGTGTGTGTGTGTGTGTGTGTGTGTGTGTGTGTGTGTGTACAGACAAGTGAAAGTCCAGCATGTAAAGGTATAAGACAGGCTTGACAATAAAGCTGCCATTCCTTCCAGCCAAACGGCATGTGCCGTCATTATGTCTATAGCAGTAATAACTTTCCTCTCACAATGAAAGATACATTTCACATACATGGCATCATCTGTGTCCTCAAGCAAACTGAAGCATTTCTACTCAAATGAAGGGGCCTGGCTATTTTTTACATCCAGAGTTAAGCACTGTGGCTAGCTATATCAACCGGACATAAAATATTATATTCTAGCCATTAAGCAGAACAACAAGCATTACTTTGGCCAGTATAGCTCCTCAGCGACATAGCAAATCTTCATACCAGGTATCGTTTCGTCAGTAAAAGCGGCTGTAAAGGGGTTTAAAAAAATGTTCTCCCAAAACCTATAAACCAATTTTCATAGTTCGTGTCAGGACAGAGGTAGAGAACGTGATGATCCTGTTTTATTTACATTTAAAACATAGTAGATTGGATTAGAAATTTGATGTTGCTCCGAATATTCAGTTGGGTTTTTTTTTAATTTCTGGGAGGTCACTGGTTCGAGCCAAGGCCAAGTCATACTTTCAACATTGGTACCCATTGCCTTCCTGCTTGGCGCTCTGCATTAGGGGTTGGAATTGTGGGGTTTGGTCATGTAATAGCTCCTTACGACAGGTGTTGCGACACATTGGTTGAGGATTGAGCGAGGGGGCTGGGGATTCCCTCAGCTGTATCTTTCTCCCAGAAACAGTCAAGAATACAAGAAAGTTTGTATTTGACTCTTGCCACCTCCCATTAGTCATACATACATACATCACACACGAACTCACACGCACGCGCACGCACACACGCACACACGTATATATTTGGGTCAAAAAGGTCACATTTATTAGTATACATGTATGTATTTATGTATGTATGTATGTATGTATGTATGTATGTATGTATGTATGTATGTATGTATGTATGTATGTATGTATGTATGTATGTATGTATGTATGTATGTATGTATGTATGTATGTATGTATGTATGTATGTATGTATGTATGTATGTATGTATGTATGTATGTATGTATGTATGTATGTATGTAGCTTGTAGCTCCAGAGCTTCAGAGCTCCCCGTTTTCTTACCGCCGATATAGCCCTTAAAAACCTCATCATGACAAAATTAAAAAAAAACTTTTAGAAGGGGTAAGCAATCAAATTCCCTTGCACAGTACTGCATTAAATGAAAAATAAAAACAATAACCAGTTGCTTGTATTGCATGCATATCAGTAGGAATCTGCGGATAATTGGCGACCTCCTTTTGAAAAACATTAAGTGCCGGGTAATTCCACAAGACGGCAGCAACGCATTGCATTTATCTAGCTTAAATTCCACACTTACCTCAGCATAGTTCCTATGACAAAAAGCAATGACTTAATACTACTTGTTGGTCCTTGGAAATAAATAAATAGATAAATAAATAAATTGATTAATTAGTTAATGAATTGGGTAATCATGACCTGGAGAGGGATCTCTCTGACGATCCACCAACCTTCTAAATTATTTGCCTGGTTTCTGGCTTTTGGGATACCCTAAGCAGCAATATGGAGGGCAATCCTTTTAGCCGTGGGCCTTATGTTGTGTAAAATAATTAAACATTTCTTGCCCTGCAGGTATGTAAAAACCGCATGTTGAAATGATAGATCAAGTATTTTGTTTAGTTTTTTAAATCAAAATGGTTATTTTTCGATGAATAAAGTTTTTCACCACTACAAGGCGCTAAATAATTCACAATGTCCCTTTAATTCTTGGTGTTTTTTTGAGATGGAAAAAAAACATTTTTTCCTCTGAGCATTCCAAGTAACACGACAGCTTGCTTCAGAACTAGCAATAGAGTGTATCAATGATTTATTCTATTTTTTTGCAATTCCAAGTGTTTTTAATGTATAATCACTTAAATTAACGGTTATTTTATTCTATGAGAGCCAAATGTATAATTAATTACTATACTTATTCTATGACTAAAACGCGGATATTTAATGTGTCACGTGGGAACCTGTCTTTTGTCCATTAAATGAGTGGGTCAGACTCCCTCCGGCAAAAGAAGTCCAGCCAATGTGATATATGATGGCATTGCATCCGTTTCGGCTCCACTGGACCCTTATCCAACACCTGTTCTGTAGGGATGTTATGTAGGCGTGGCAACTGGTGAAAAAGCTTCACTGCACAGATTGGTGCTGCCCATTTGGGACTTTGGGAACGATGAAGTATGAGGTTTCCTAATACAACCTGGAGGGAGGAGCTTATGGAAAGCTATAATGCATAGTAAATGCAAATGAATTAAGCATTCAAAAAACTGGATGTCCTAGCAATTAGGTTTTCCGTGTGAATCTTAAAATAAGTTAGCTGAACAGAAAGAGAATTAAAATCTCCTATCGACTGAAGCCGCAAGAATTGAATGCAAAAATAGTGAAGGGACACTAGACTCTTATCCTGTCCATTAAAATATTTTCCATATTTTGTCCAGTAAACTGCAAGAAAAAGCCATCAATTCAGAATACTTACAGTGGCTTGCGAAACTATTTGCCCCCCTTGAACTTTGTGACCTTTTGCCACATTTCAGAATTCAAACATCAAGATATAAAACTGTAATTTCTTGTGAAGGATCAACAATAGGTGGGACACAATCATGAAATGGAACATACTTTATTGGATATTTTAAACTTTTTTAACAAATAAAAAACTGCCACCCAAAAATGTTTTCAATGTGGGCAATACTCTAACGGTGTATGGTCATTCTAATTGATTATTGTTAAGCTATTTGACAAACATTTGGATTGTTTTATTGTTTTATATTATAGCATATTCTTTTTGTGTAATATTTTTCTATCCGTCCAAAATTTCATTATTTAAATTTAAAAAAAAAAACAATTATATGGAGAGCTTATTCAGAAGACAATTTTTCATCAATTGCGGACAAAACTAGTGTAAGATTTTAACCCTTATTATACTGAAGTCTGACCGAAGACATTTCATGTGTCTCGTTCTGAAGTCAGAATTTACCAGCCTCCTAAAAACTTCCTTCCAACTGAATTCAAACTCAGTTCAACTTTTATGAATATAAGTGAAATAAAACAGCATATATAATTTTGCAAGATAAATTTATCAATCTTCCTCATGTACATATACATTTTTTAATAACAAGACTCTATGTAACTTCAAGCAGACGTATTCTTGAATGTTCTTGTGTTCCAGGCCTTGATTTGCGTATTCCACAGTACATTCACTGCTTGAATGTTGCTCTTGGCCCATCAAAAGTATTTTTCCAAAATGTGACCATCTCAAAAATGAAATGACTCCATTGTCTTTTGTCAGTTCCACTGCAACTGGCTGACAATCAGTTCAGGGTATCTCCTGTTAGCTGTCCGAAAAGCAGCTGGGGAGTGCTCCATCACCCCCGTGACCTCGCTGTTGATAAGCGGCGCAGACAATGGATGAATGGATGTCTTTGTTAATTTTTCTCAACCGTGTTCCCCATCCCAGCAAATAATATTTTGTCCATCTTCACTCTGATGTGCCCCCTTTTTGACAGTTTAATATGTCCTTTGCAGAAACAGCTTCAGCCACGTTATTAATGATTTCTAGTCTCAAATTTCCTTTTCTGTGTTAATACGTCGTTATTTTCAAACTTATTTCAAAATTTTGATTATTTGAAACGATTCAGATCATCTGCTCTTTTGTGTGCAATATTCTATTGAGAGTAATCTGACATTGAATATGGGTAAAAACTTATCAAATAATAGATTTCCGTACTAAGCCTCTTACTGGTCCATTCATTGAACGAACGAGAAAATGGACACTAAAATTATGGACGTTTCCAGTCACCCTGCTCACAGGTATTTGGATTACCTGCTGTCCGGTCGCCGTCTTTGCTTTATTAGGAGAACTACACGTCTTAGAGTTTTTACCCTTCTGCTATTCGCATGTTCAACGAAAAATGATTAGTCTTGTTGTTATTTACATATTCTTTCTTTTTAAACTATTCTGTATGATTACCACAACCTCCCACTCTCGGGGCGGGCGCCATACCCCCAAGGCCACGAGCTGGTTAAAAGGTTAAATTATCCAATAAAGTGTGTTCAGCTTCATGATTGTGTCCCACTTATTGTTGAAGCTTCACAATAAATTACAGTTTTATATCTTTAAGTTTGAAGTCTGACATGTGGCAAAAGGTCACAAAGTCCAAGTGTCAGAGTTTATAAATATATAAACTCGTTGCTGGCGAAATTATTCAGGTCCAAGCATTTATTTAGTTTTGATCTACTCCGCGAATGTAGAGAGGACGGCCCGGTCGCCATCTTGCCAGGCTGCCCGGGCCGAACTGAACTACAGCGTGGTTTATTGACGTCACACATAAGCAGGAAATGGAGTCACACGTGAGTGTCATATTACATTACGATGAAAATTAGACTGAAAACATATTACAAATAATAGAAATAGACTAACATCGCGCTAAACGGCTTCTGCGCTGTTCGGGCTGACAGAGGCACAAAAGTCAGTGGGAAGCGCAAAGGAGGGGGACTGGCTATCTACGTGAACACGAGGTGGTGTAACCCCGGGCATGTAAAAACAAAGCTTTCTATCTGCTGCCGTGATGTCGAACTTTTGGCTGTAAGTCTGCGTCCCTATTACATGCCCAGAGAGTTCGGACACGCCATTGTTGTCATTGTTTACATCCCACCGCGCGCTGATGCGGAAGTAGCGTGTGACGTCATCCACTCCGCGGTGGCAAAACTTCAAACACAACACCCGGAGGCTGCAATGTTAATCTCTGGGGACTTCAACCACGTGACTCTTGATAAGACACTGCCCTCTTTCGTGCAGTATGTGAACTGCAAGACCAGGGGAAATAGGACTATTGACCTTCTGTATGCGAATATCAAAAATGCATACAGTGCTAAACCACTGCCTGACCTTGGAAAAGGAGACCACAACCTCATTCTGCTTAAACCACAGTACAAACCAAAAGTGAGGAGGCTACCAACAACCACACGCTCTTTTACAAAATGGTCCACCGAGGCAGAGCAGGCTCTGAGAGACTGCTTTGGATGTACGGACTGGGATGTCCTGCTAGGGTCCAGCAGTTGGGACATTGAGGAGATGGCAAACTGCACTACTGACTACATTAACTTCTGCATGGACAATGTTGTTCCTATAAAGACTGTACGCTGCTATGCCAACAACAAGCCCTGGATCACGAGCGACATCAAGTGCCTTCTGAACCAAAAGAACAGGGCCTTTAAAATGGTGATCAGCAGGAGCTAAAACGAGTGCATAAGGAGCTCAAAGTCCAGCTCCGGAAAGGGAAGGAGCAGTACAGGAGGAAGTTGGAGAAAAAGCTGCAGAACAACAACATGAAGGAGGTGTGGGAAAGGATGAAAACAATTACTGGCTGCAGCACCGAGCAGGGTGTGGCTGTGGATATAGATGTGGGGCGAGTCAACCAGTTGAACAACTTTTTCAACAGGTTTGTGTAACAGAGTTGAAATTTGATTGTTTTGAATGTTTTTTTGAATTCTCACAAAATCTGTGTTTTTGTTGTATTACTGTTAATATTCCGGTACCTCATTCAGTTGTTAAGTCATGGGCGTCTGCGACTGTTCTTTTCGTTTGGCACTTTATGGGCTTCAGCGCTTGCCGTAGCTTAAATAAGTTTGTAAGCGTTGAAGATAATTGCAGTCGTGAACAGAAGCCCCTGACTTTTGTATTGTTTTGTTTATTGAATGCAGGCAATAAACCAGAGATTGTGAAACCTTGTGTCGTGCATGAACGAGGGTCGCTACACTGGTGCCGTGACTACGCAACTGGATCATTTCGATCAGCCTCTGAGCAGATCCCGGCATTGCTGCATATTCTTCTTGTGTCCACTAGAGGGTACTGTTGTACTGCATTGGCGCTTTGATTTTGTTTTATGTATTTGTGCCACTGTGCATTTGCTATCAATACGTAAATTATTAGTTAATTTCTGGTTTTTATTTTTCCTGTTTTATTTTCTATTCTTTGTATTATCGAAAGTATAATGGCTGAAGGATATAGTAGTCAAAATGACGATTTTCAGGGCTTTTCTATTGGCAGGGGTGTCCATTTTAATGGTTTGAATGCAAACACACTTACTAGTGGGTATGGAAGTAAAGGTGTAGGTGGTCTCCAAGAACATGTTAGTGATGGGAGGGACAGGGGGCATGGTATGAGCCCAAACTGGTCTCCAAGTGAACAGTTCTTGAGGGAGAGTGCACAGACTTCAACCCAAATGAGTGATAATATTGCCCTGCAACACCTGACTGACATGGTAGGCCGAATTGGAGAGCAGATAGGCAACTCAGTATTGGCTAGTCTGCTCTCTTCTGGTTTCATTGATCGCACACATGCACATGACACACCAATGACTGGAAAAGCAGCGACTGTTATGACTAAAGACGACCCTAGACCACATAACACAACGCAGGAAAACACTACACCGGTAATTGTCCATGTCAAGACTGAACGTGAAATTGTGACTTTCAGGGGAAATGGTTCTGACAAGTGTTCAATTCAAGAATGGATCACCATGACTAAAGCCCAGCTTCGGAAACAGTCCTATACAACAGCTGAGAAAGCAGATGAGATACTAAGCAGGCTTTTAGGGAGGGCAAGAGACGTTGTCAGAGTAGCTCTCAGGAGTGATGAGGCACTTGATGTGAGGCAAGACCCAGATATCATTTATGACATTCTAATACGATACTTTAGTCATTCCTCGTCAACTCTCCCGTTGCAAGATTTTTACACCACGCTACCCACGCCAAAGGAAAATCCAGTTGACTACTGGATCAGACTAAACAAAGCAGCAGACACTGCTGATGAGGGTTTGCGTCGCTTGGGCAGAAAAATGGAAAACCTTGGCGGGGAAGTGGCACAAATGTTTGCAAAGTACTGTCCTGATCCACAGCTATCAAACATTTTCAGATGCAAGCCTGTTAATGAGTGGACCTCTAAGGACGTTCAACTCAGGATAGATGAGTATCAAAGGGAATCAGGAGCGTCAACTAGGTCTTGCAGTGTCCCTCCACTGAAGAATTACCCGACTGCAGTGCTTGACAGTGAATCTCCTTGTTGTTCCTACTCTGGCTCTATAGAGACGGGTCTCCAGTCCATTTGTCCCACCCATGTTAACCCCGATCCATATACACATTTTTCGTGTGTTCGACAGCATGCCCAGCGCCCACAGCATGTCTCACCGCCTGTCCGTGTCCCATCACAGCATGTCCCACCACAGTATGTCTCACCACAGTATGTCCCACAGCCTGCTCAGAAAGATGACAGTGATGTCCTTGGCCGAATGATGAGCATGCTAGAGAGAGTTTTGTCTAGAGTGGAGCCACTGAATCCTGAGCGTATTCAGAGGCGCCTAAGTCCTTTCAACTCTCCTCCATGTAAGGTGTGTGGTGGCGCTGATCACTCCACTTTATATCATTGCAAATTGAATAATCTGTGTTTCAAGTGCCTAGCCCCTGGTCACTCTAAGCAGCATTGCCCCGACAAAGTTTCTCCCCAAATCAGTTCAGTTTCGGGAAACTAGCTGACCTGTATTCAGAGGGAGGCCGTACAGGTCAAAATGAGTTCTCCCACCCATTTGATCTCAATTTCAATTCAGTTTTTAATTCTGACACGTTCACACAATCTCAGTTGCCTAATATTGTTTATCAAAACACACATACTGTAGGGGGCCGCGACAGTTTGTTTTATGTACCAGTTAGAGTGGGGAGCAGTATGACTTTGGGGGGGATGTTGGATAGTGGCTCCATGGCCTGTACCGTGAGTGAGACTGCTCTGCGTAAGATGCTCTCTGTTGGAGCAGTACGTACAGAAGACGAATTTTCCATCAACGTGACACTCATTGGTGTTGGGGGTCGACGAGTGTGCCCAAAGTCAGCTTTCAACATCGAAATGGAAATCAATAATTGTAAAATGATTGTGCCAACAATTGTTGTTGAGGGGCAACCTGATGACCTAATCATTGGAACTAATGTTATCAGAAACATATTGCATGAGTCAAAGAAGTTTGGTGCGTACTGGACAGCAATCTCTGCCCCCTGAATCAAAGCAGGACTGGCCAAGACGTTTACAAACACTCACATTCATGTACAATTGCACTGCTCATGAAACTACTGGATATGCACCATTTTACTTGATGTTTGGGAGAGTTCCTCGCCTCCCAGTTGACACTCTGTTTGGGAACATTTTGTCTGACCCTGACATTACCACCTACGGCAGATATGTTGCAAAACTGTCTGAAGACCTGAAGGAGGCTATGTCAATTGCTCAGGAACATGCAAAAAAGGAACAGGGCAGACAGACTCGACTCTATAACAGGGCAGCAAAAGGGCCGTCAATTGAAGTTGGAGATAGAGTCCTTGTGGCGAACAAAAATGAGAGGGGCAAGCGAAAATTGGCTGATAGGTGGGAGTCTATCATCTACACTGTTATTGAGATGAACCCTCAAACACACACATTCAAAATTCAAGACACCATCACAGGGAATGAGAAGGTTGTTCACCGTAACCTGCTGATGTTGGTTAACTTTCTCCCAGTTCAAGACCAGCCCTCTCCCCAGTCTGATTTGTCTTTGTCCTCTGCACAATCATCTGCCTCTGTTTGTTCTTCAATGACCAGTCCCACTGTCTCCGAAGAGTCTCATGCTCGAGTGCCTGCTCAGCTAAACCGGTCTGGATGTGCGGCAGATGATGCGCAGAGTCTTGTAAGCATCTCAGGCCTTGACAACTACACAGATCTCACACCTGCATCTGGGGAGAGAACCAGAGAGTGGGTGCATGGGCTGAACTCTGAAAGTTCTGATCACTCTGGTCATTCCTTGACCACTCATACTCACGACACTGCTGTTAGGGATGACATTTCGACTCTTAGTGAGCATGATCATGTTCAATCTGTAGTGGCTGCTGTCTCTGGAGGTAACGTTAGCCACACTGATCAACCAGAGTCTGCACCACACCGCACTACACGCCTGGGTCGTGTTATACGACCAGTCAACAGGCTTCTTCACACTATGGCTAGACAAGATGTCACCAGACACCTACAGTGTAATGTTTAGACTATGCGTAACACAGTAGTTCGAGCTCTTGGGGCATGACATTTTTTCCCTTTAAAATTCTTCTGAAATAACTTGGTTTTCGAGATAATGTTTTGTGCTCATTTATGTCTTATATATGTCTTGGGTGAATGTGGAATGTGTAAGGCATTCTATAGCCGGTGGCTGGTTCAGAGAATTTTCTCTGTCCACTGCATCCTTAAAGGATACTTCTCAAGTCGGTCCTAATATGTGTGACCCAATGACTACTGTTATATATTGATTTTGATTTTATAACCAAGTGTCAGATTTTGTCCAGAATTCGGTGGGGGTGGGTGTAACAGAGTTGAAATTTGATTGTTTTGAATGTTTTTTTGAATTCTCACAAAATCTGTGTTTTTGTTGTATTACTGTTAATATTCCGGTACCTCATTCAGTTGTTAAGTCATGGGCGTCTGCGACTGTTCTTTTCATTTGGCACTTTATGGGCTTCAGCGCTTGCCGTAGCTTAAATAAGTTTGTAAGCGTTGAAGATAATTGCAGTCGTGAACAGAAGCCCCTGACTTTTGTATTGTTTTGTTTATTGAATGCAGGCTATAAACCAGAGATTGTGAAACCTTGTGTCGTGCACACTGTGGTTAGCAGCACAGGATCTCCGCAGGGGACCGTGCTCTCTCCGTTCCTATTCACTCTGTATACATCGGACTTTAAGTACAACTCTGAGTCCAGCCATGTGCAAAAGTTTGCCGATGACACTGCGATCGTGGGATGTATCAGAAATGGGCAGGAGGAGGAGTACAGGAAATTTATTCAGGACTTTGTCCGATGGAGCGACGCTAACCACCTGCACCTAAACACCACCAAGACCAGAGAGATCGTGGTGGACTTCAGGAGAACCAGAACTCACCCGGTTCCTGTAACCATCAAAGGAGAATGTGTAGAATTTGTCCAGACCTACAAATACCTGGGTGTGCAGCTGGACAACAAACTGGACTGGACTGCCAACACAGAAGCTCTATGTAGGAAAGGGCAAAGCCGACTTTACTTCCTCAGAAGGCTGGCCTCCTTCAAAATCTGCAAAAAGCTCCTGAAAATATTCTATGAGACAGCGCCCTCTTCTATGCGGCAGCGTGTTGGGGAGGCAGCGTCAAGAAGAAGGATGCCTCTCGTCTCAATAAACTGGCTAGGAAAGCGAGCTCTGTTGTGGGCAAAGAGCTAGACAGCCTAACAACAGTAGCTGAGAGACGGGCACTGAAAAAGCTGCGGTCAATCATGGACAA
The DNA here is from genome assembly GCF_059441175.1 of Urocampus carinirostris. NCBI lineage: Eukaryota > Metazoa > Chordata > Actinopteri > Syngnathiformes > Syngnathidae > Urocampus > Urocampus carinirostris. The sequence goes on from NC_142352.1 coordinate 49,863,724, forward strand.
TCCATCGCATCCACTACACAGCATTATCTCCAGACAGAAGAGCAGTTTCAGCGACAGACTGCTGTCACTGTCTTGTACTACGGACAGACTGAAGAGATCTTTTCTTCCTCATGCCATGAGGCTCTTTAACTTTACCCGGCAGAGTAAAAGCCCACAGTAAACCACACCACCTACATTGCATATTACCGAATCTTATTGCAATATGTATTCTGTGTAGCACTATTTAGTTATTCTATATAACACGCTACAGTGGGCATTTGCACGTCACACTATTTGTATATTGTATTCTTTTTGCTTTATTATTGTATTGTTCTCAGCTCAGGGATGCTGCTGGAAATGTGAATTTCCCTTCGGGATGAATAAAGTATCTATCTATCTATCTATCTACTAATCTTTGAAACGTGACTATGTGTGTGTGTGTGATGATTACTTAGACTGATCTTTGAAACGTGACTATGTGCGTGTGTGATGATTACTTGTATATTAGGAATATAAAAACAGGTTAAACAAGTTAATTTTATAGCATGGGAGTCTGAGAAATAAACTAAAAATTTTACACCAAGGCGGCCAAACAGTTTCGCAAGCCACTGCAACTGTGTGTGGCAGTGACGTGCAGTGAGATACGTGTCCAGTGAGGCACAGTCAGATTTACAAATAAATGAACCAACATCTTTTTTATAATTTGATTGGCAGAGAAATAAAGCAACATATATACTATGTAAAAAAACTTTTATTGTCTTACCTTAACTTAAGTCCATGCACTGCTCCTTTTGAATAAACATTATAGTAAACATCAATAGATAGGCAATCCTCCATTATGAAAAAAAGGAGAAAAACAATACTGAATGGTTTGACTTGATGTTAGCTTGCTAATACGATTACTAATTCTATAGACCCCTTTTCAGCCTACATAATCACCGGATCACGACAGAAAGACCTAAAACAGCGGGTGTACTTGTACTAGTTTGAATGGAACAAGAGAGGGTTATTATGTTGTGTTAAGTTTTTAGAGTCGAAATGTTAAAATTACTAAATTAATTTAAAAAGCCCATCTTTGGCTGTTGTGTGTTCGGGTGCAAAAATAAAAATTTTCGGGAAAAGGTTTTTTTTTTTTTTATTCAAATTGGAAACACCGTTGGAGCTGTATGTGACTGCAAACCATTAAAATAACGGACCAGACCAAGGACATCAGTAGGAATGCACGCATTTGCGGAAGAGGTTATGTCGGACCTAAATCCTGCCAGCCCAATCCGACCCAGGCCGAGCCCTATCAATTAAACTTATAGAAGCTGAAGCAAACCGAATTTTCACGTTTTATTTGTGAGGACTCGGGAGGAGGATGGGTGTTTTTGGCTGAATCCCCTTTGAATTTTAGGTTCGGCTCGGGTCCAAGATTTTACCTGTAATTTGAGGTGTGCATTTCATATCTGCTAAGTTATTGTGGCGATCTAGTTTAAAATTACTTGAATGCCAAATACCTAAATAAGTGGAAGTAGGATAAGCTTTGAGGAAATGCTATGTGTTTGCCACCAATACCTACTAAAGCCTTTATCTTTGCAACTACCGGTTTCGAGCTGGAAGATCTTTTTTTATTTTGATCCATCCATCCATCCATTATATGCACCGCTTATCCTACGCAGGGTCGTGTTAGTGCTGGGGCTTCTTTGGGCAGTGGGCAGGGAATACCGTTAACTGTCTGCCAGCCGGTCAATGACATACAACTCACTTGCTCATTCACACCAAGGGACAATTTAAAGTCAAGTCAAGTCAAGTCATTTTTATTTGTATAGCCCTAAATCACGAAGGGTCTCAAAGGGCTTCACAGATCATTACACTATATTACACAGACTATTTTCAGAATATTATCATACATTCCCCTGCTCTGGAGCCGACGAAAAGAGTAGGTTATTCATATGCTATAGAGTAGAAATGAGTTTTAAGCTTAGATTTAAACATTTCCACTGAGGTTGCAGATCGGATCTCAGGGGGAAGAGCATTCCACAGCACCGGTGCCCGGATGGAGAACGCTCTCGAACCAGCAGAACACTTCTTTGCCCTTGGGATCACCAGAAGACCGGCACTCTCAGAACGTAGGCTTCGGACCGGGACATAGGGGGGAATCAGATCTGAAAGATAAGAGGGAGCAAGTCCATGTATGATTTTGTATAATACTAAAAGAACCTTGAAATCACATCTAAGGCTAACTGGGAGCCAATGCAAGTTAACCAAAATCGGTGTGATGTGATCGGACTTTTTTGTCCTAGTTAAAAGCCTCGCTGCGGCATTTTGTACCAGCTGAAGAGATTTGATTCTAGACTTCGGGAGACCAGAGAGTAGTGCATTACAGTAATTGAGACGGGAGGTAACAAACGCATGAATTATAATTTCCGCATCCGACTGAGACAGTATAGAACGAATTTTAGCAATGTTACGAAGATGGAAGAAAGCGGTTCTAGTAATTTTCTTTACATGCGTTTCAAAGGAGAGATCAGGGTCAAATATGACACCTAAATTTTTAACTGAGTCACTCTGTGTGATGTGACATTTGTCAATGTTCACAGCAGTTTTTGAGAATAAGTCACGGCATTTAGATGGACCAATGACTAACATTTCAGTCTTTTCAGAGTTAAGACGCAAGAAATTGAGTGTCATCCACTCTTTTATCTCAATGAGGCAGGCCTCCAAATTTCCACAGTTTAGTGTGGCAGATTCCTCCAACGGAAGATATAGTTGAGTGTCATCTGCGTAGCAGTGGAAACTGATATTGTACTTGCAAATAATATCACCTAATGGAAGCATGTAAATGCTGAAAAGAAGGGGGGCAAGCACTGAACCCTGCGGAACACCACAGGTAACAATAAAGGGCTCAGATGTCATTTCGCCATATTTAACACAGTGCGTCCTACCTGAGAGGTAGGATCTGAACCATGAGAGGACGGTTCCTGAGAGACCAATCCATTTTTCCAACCGTTCTAGTAGGAAATTGTGGTGCACTGTGTCAAAAGCGGGCAATTAACCTAACATGCATGTTTTTTGGAATGTGGAAGTAAACTGGAGTGCCAGGAAGAAATCCACACAAGCACAGAAGAACATGCAAACTCCAAACAGGAAGGCTGGAAGCTGGATTTCACGGCGAGCTTTGGAAAAGATCAGGATGTCATTGCCTTAAAACTTGTTGATAATAATAATAATAAATAATATTGTTACTATTTGTTTGTTTGTCTGTCTGTCTGTTTGTATGTTATTTATTTATTCTGAATATGCATCACAAGCAGTGCAACGCTTCCTGATCATTGTCAAAAGATTTAGGGAAATGAAAACATGTAAAAATGGAAAAAAAGAAAAATGAGGAAACCACAAAACAAAGTAAGAGAAAACAAGACATATTCAGAAAGGAGTGCGAAGAAGCATAGCTTATTACCTCCCACCCATTTATAAAAACAAAACAAATATAAATAAATGTACATACATGCATATAAATGTATACAATTCTACATGTATACAAACTCAATCCCATATGTATACTTACACAAGGATATATATAAATATATATCTCATCTCATCTCATCAGCTGCACCGCTTATCCTCAGTAGGGTCGCGGGGGTGCTGGAGCCCATCCCAGCAATCAGTGGGCAGGGGACACCCTGAACTGGTTGCCAGCCAATCGCAGGGCACACGGGGACAGACAACTCACTCACTCATTCACACCTAGGGACAATTTGGACCGGCCAATCCACCTGAAATGCATGTCTTTGGAATGTGGGAGGAAACCGGAGTGCCTGGAGAAAACCTACGCAAGCACGGGGAGAACATACAAACTCCGCACAGTAAGTCCGGTAGCTGGATTTGAACCCACACAGGAGGTTCCCAAGACCTTATAACTGTGCCGCACACGCGCTAACCACTGCGCTGCCGTGGTATATATATATATATATATATATATATATATATATTAAATCTTCATACACACACACACACACACATTAATCAATTCCCCAGCAATTGTTCATGTTCATTCTCTTTATAACAACTAATTTTCACAAATGTAGACCTTTTCTTGAACTGATCAATATTTTTAATATGCTTCAGGTCCTTACATAGTTTGACACTGGCTATAGAAATACAGAAATGTTCAATGTTCTTACTTTTAAGATTTTTAAATTATTTCTCCCTCTTAACTCCAGGTTTCCTGATAGGTTCTGAATAGTTTGTGGTTATAACCTGTTTTTTTGCCTTATACATGATAATTGCTATTTGATATGATGCAATGTGAGGAAATTTCAACAGTTTTGATTGAATAAAAAGTGGATTTGTGTGTTCTAAATAGTTGACTTGATCAATAATCCTTACTTGTGACTTTAATGAAGTTTTATAGTTATTTCCCCAAACCTCAGCACAGAAGTGTAAGTATGGCAAAACAAGTAAACAGTAGAGTGTGCAAAGAGAATTATGATCCAATAGTTGTTTTACTTTGTATATAACAGCGATGCTTTTTGAAACTTTGGACTGTAAGTGCTTGATGTTTGCTTTCTAACTCAGCCTACTATAACTCCAAGGAATTTATTTTAATGCACCTGTTGAATTTCAAATCCATCGATTTCTAGTCATACCTCTGTGTTAACTGCGCCTTTGCCAAATAACATAAACTTAGTTTTGCTCATATTTAATGATAATTTGTTCCAGTCAAACCAGCTGCCACTCATTCCCTAATTAGTCCTCCTATTAAGCACGTCATTCTCGTTCACTCCTTGTCAGCAAAACTCCTCACACGCAAGGCAAGTACTTTTTGACTCTGACTCCCGTCTGTCCCGACGTGTTCCTGTAACCTGTATTGATCCCCTGTCCCAGGCTTCCCGATTGTCTCCGGTTACCCGACTTGCTTCCGATCCCCGACCACTGCTTCTCCTGCCCAGCGAGCACCGGATCACTGTTGTTCTTACCTCTCGCCCTGACTCCCCGATCCCTCAATAAAACATTGAGTGTAACGTTGCGCATTTGGGTCCACTGCTTGTACCGGTCGTGACAGTACGGATTGACCAGGAATGGACCCAGCGAACGCTCACACAAGCGCTGACGGAAGGTCCCTATGCCCTGCAGCATCTGCAATGGAATGAGGGAGAGGTCCAACGGATGTCGGGTGACGTCTTCGCCCTTCTGTAACAAGTCCAACAGCATCAACAGCTGCTTCAGCGTCAGCAAAATCAAATGGCTACGCTCACGGAGCTCCTTTCCCGTCAGCTGCCGTCATCGGCCCCGCCCACCAGGGATTCTCTACCTGTCATACCGTCGCCTTACCCGCCCCTCCAGCCCACTGACTTGTCCGCCATGGGTTTTGCTGAGTTCAGCGGGGATCCTGCTCAGATCCGGGCTTTCATTATTAATTGCCAGCCCAGGAACTTCGTTTCCGAGGCGGCCAAGGTAGCGTACACTATCAATCACCTGTCCGGAAGGGCTTGGCTTTGGGGAACGTCAGAGTCGGAACAGGGGTCTTTAGCCTGCTCCTCATTCCGTCTACTCGCCCAGGAGATGATCAAAGTTTTAGACGCAGGATCAACATTGGCCGACGCGTCGAGAACCCTCATGCGCATCCGGCACGGACAACGCACCATCACCGATTAATCCATAGAGACCGAACATTTGCCAGCTACAGCAACTGGAACTTGGAGGCGTTGGTTGACGCCTACCTCCACAGCCTGGCCAATTACATGAAAGATGAGCTTGTGTCCCACTCTCCACAGACCAATCTCGACGATGCTATAATGCTGACGGCCCGCGTCGATCGTCGGGTCCAGGTGCGACGCCATGAGAGGGGTCGCCAGAGTCGGCCAGCTCCCGTTTCACCTACAGGGGTGGGCACCACTTCGGCATCCCAGCCACCACCCGGGACCCATCAAGATCAACCAGAGGTAGGTCGTGCGTCCCTGTCAGTGGCGGAGCGTCGGCGGTGTCTGTATAGGGGACTTTGTTTATACTGTGGCGGGCAAGAACACCGGGTCTCATCATGCCCATTAAAAGGGAAGAGCTCAGCGCACGTTGGAGGAGTCCGACTGAGCTCAGCCCTCACCCATACCTCCAGAACCGAGAGACAAGTACTTAAAGCTCATCTTCTAATTCCCAGTTCCACGCAGTCTCTGTCCGCCCTTGTTGACTCTGACGCAATATCGTGAACACGGTCTTAGCCCGGAGGATGGGGTTAAAGCTCCTCCCCCTTCCAACCCCGTTTTCTGCCCGAGCTCTGGACGGTCACCTGCTGGACACAGTGACACATTTGTCCAGAGCAGGTAGAGATGAGGCTGTCTGGAAATCATCGCGAGAAGATCTGGTTCCACCTGCTTCCCTCTCCCAGGCAGCCTCTCGTCTTGGGTGATCCCTAGTTGGTTCAGCACAACCCTCACCTCAACTGGCGGACAGGGGCGGTTCTGGGGTCGGGCGTTGAATTTCACCAGATCTGCCTATACGCCGCCTCTCATCTCGTCCGGTCCAGTTCCATGCCTTCACCGCCCGATCAGTCCAATGTTCCCGTCTGCTACCACCAGCTTCAGTAAGGCCAAAGCCTCTTTTCTGCCACCGCATCAACCTTATGATTGTGCCACTCACCTCCTCTTGGGCTCCACTCCTCCCAGGGGCCATCTCTAACCCCTTTCAGTTCCAGAGAGACGATCCATGGAGGAGTACATCTCCAACGCCCTGACTGCTGGCATCATCCACCCATCCTCCTGTCCGGCAGGGGCGGGCTTCTTCTTCGTGGGGAAGAAGGAAGGGTCACTCTGCCCCTGCATCAATTACCAGGGGCTGAACAACATCACTGTGAAGAACCGCAACCTTCTCCCACTGCTTTCCTCCGCCTTTGAGCTACTCCAGGGGGCCACGGTCTTCACCAAGCTGGATCTCCGCAACGCCTACCATCTGGTGCTAATCCGGGAGGGTGACAAGTGGAAGACTGCGTTTAACACCCTTACAGGGCTCTATGAGTACCTGGTTTTGCCCTTTGGACTTACCAACGCACCTGCCGTCTCCCAAGGACTAATTAATGATGTGTTGAACCGCTTTGTTTTCGTTTACCTCGACGACATCCTGATCTTTTCCAAAGCTCGCCGTGAAAGAATGGCGACACCGGCTGGAGGAGCGACGGTTACATTCCTGGTTAGGACAGAACACAAGAATCTCAAATATATCCGCTCGGCTAAGCGCCTGAAACCCGACAATCAAGTTGGTCTCTATCTTTTGCCCGGTTCAACTTTACCCTCTGCTACCGCCCGGGTTCCCACAACGGTAAACCTGATGCCCTCTCCCGCCAGTTCTAGAAGGGGGACAGTCTTCCCCAGGGCCCAGCACCCACCCGGTTCCCGTGTGGTGACTGCACTTACCTGGGACGTCGAGGACCGCGTGGGGAGGGTGCTTCAGGACCAACCAGAACCCAGCACCTTCCATGATGGTCGCCTATTTTATACCAGAGGCTCTCCAATCTGAGGTCCTCCAAAGGGGGCATGACTCCTGCCTGGCCTGCCACCCGGGGGCTGCCCACACTTGCAGCCTCCTCTCTCTACGCTTCTGGTGGCTCTCCTTGGTGAAAGACACCCGGGAATACATCCATGCATGGCAGACTTGCTCCCGGAATAAGTCATCCAACCAGCCACCGGCTGGCCTTCTTCCGCCCCTGATCATTCCCACCCGCCCCTCTTCCCACATTGTCATTGACTTTGGGACTGGACGGCCTACTTCTAAAGGGATGATGACCATCCTCACTGAGGTGGACCACTTCTGTAAGACGGTCCACTTCGTTCCACTCCCGAAGCAGGCAGTCCAGCTCCATGTCCTCAGCGTCGATGGCATTCCTATGGACATTTTTCCCAAACGGGGCCCCCAGTTCTCTTCCAGGTTCTGGAAGAAGTTCTGTAGTCTGCTCGGGGCCTCGGTGAGTCTCTCCTCGGGTTTTCACCCCCAGTCAAGCTGACCATGTTACGACAACAGAACGGACGGCAGTAACCCGTAGTAAACAGTGGGTATGACCAGAAAACAGTAGACAACAACAACAACAAAAATATATACTATTCATTCAACACCATTGGCAATGACTAGTCAAACAAATATTGTGCAGCTGTCAGATGAGGTGGCTCATCTTGTCGAAAGGCACAAGAATCGCTATTTGGAGAAATTGAGGACCGACCCAAACCTTCTTCCTCCTGACATATTTAAACATCTAAACAAATCGGCCGGACTTCAGTCCACACGATCTGAACTACTATATTGTAAATGGAGTGACTCCATAAACCGGCTCTGATCTAGATTCTTATATATATATATAAATATATATATATATATATATATATATATATATATATATATATATATATATATATATATATATATATATATATATATATATATATATATATATATATTAACTGTTGATCCCACAAACACTAAAGATGTATTTAAGGTGGGTGCAAGCCAAGAAAAGTCAATTCTTCGAAAGTTTAACTTGGGTGTGAATTAACTAGCTACTATAAATATGAACTGGTCAAGGTCCGTAGTTCGAGACTGGGTGAAAACATTTGTTGACCTGGAGAGGAATGGGTGCCACCAAGCCGTACACACCACAGGAAATGGTGCCCCTGCAACTTTAGTGATTAAGAGAACCCACCATCTGAGCCCACTTTTTCACCCATTTGACCTCCTGGCATAATAAGGTATCTTACTCGTTATTTACCCGATAAGGGCAGCACGGCGGCGCAGTGATTAGCGCATGTGTGGCACTGTTCTGAGGTTATGAGATTGAACCTCATGTGTGAAGTTTGCATGTTCTTCCCGTGCTTGCGTGGGTTTTCTCCGGTTTTCTCCCAAAAACATGCATGTTAGGTTAATTGGCTAGTCCAAATTGTCCCTAGGTGTGAATGAGTGAGCAAATTGTCTGTCACTGTGTGCCCTGCAACTGGCTGGCAACCAGTTCAGGGTGTCCCCTGCCCACTGCCCGAGGAAGGCTGGGATGGGCTCCAGCACCCCCGCGACCCTACTGAGGATAAGCGGTGCAGACAATGGATGGATGGACTTACCGATATGTAGCAGCGTTGTTTGTGAAGCAAAAAAGTCACTAAGAAAAGCTCCTCTTAGTGGCTTGCACAATTTATGAGTAGTGCCGATTAAAAGAACATGTTCTTCTTGTTGTTGACTTTGATCACTAAAATAGAGTCGTGATGATAATAATAATAATAATAATAATAATAAAAATAAAAATACATTGTCAGGTTAAGTCATGGGCAGCACGGCGGCGCAGTAGTTAGCGCGTGTGCGGCAAAGTTCTAAGGTCTTGCGAACCTCCTGTGTGGGTTCAAATCCAGCTACCGAACTTCCTGTGCGGAGTTTGTAAGTTCTCCCCGTGCTTGCGTGGGTTTCCTCCGGGCACTCCAGTTTCCTCCCACATTCCAAAGGCATGCATTTCAGGTCCAAATTGTCCTTAGGTGTGAATGAGCGAGCGAGTTGTCTGTCCCTGTGTGCCCTGCAATTGGCTGGCAACCAGTTCAGGGTGTCCCCTGCCCACTGCCCCATGAGTGCTGGAATGGGCTCCAGCACCCCCGCGACCCTACTGAGGATAAGCGGTGCAGCTAATGAGATGAGATAATGAGGTTAAGTCATGTTTATTTGTACAGCCCCTAATCACAAGGAGTCTTAAAGGGCTGCACAGACCACAGATGATTGCAAAGCACAGACACCCACGGTTGCTGTACAGATGAGTAGGACGCAACAACAAATGAAGAGTAAAACAAGAGTAAAACAAGCAAGTAATAAATAGCCAATAAAACACATTATAGTTAAAAGGGGTGGTGTGTGAGGCATATTGCTGCTTGTCCATACTTTGTGCTTATTTAAGACGTTACTATCTACAGTCCATGCTGTTTTTCTCAAAATCGACAGGTACAAACTGACATGAATTCCGTCTCTCTACCTCAACTGTGCGAACAGTTTGGCGAGAACACACTTGTTTACAAACACGCAAATGAAAATCGTTTTAGGCTGAGGTGAGCGCAATTAGAACTCTTGGTTTGATTATTGCCCTCTGCCGTGTGGCAAGAGAATCGTGTGCCTCACTCTGCATCTGCAGACACTCGGCAGAGTAATACGTCACATACTAAATGTACTCATAATATTCATACTATCATGTGAAAAGCAGCGATTTGGAAAAAAGATAATCCCTGATTTGTGAAGTTAAAGGAGAAAGAACGTTAACACTGGATACATCTAACAATTTATTAAGTTTTTATTTTCATATTTCTATGATGACTAATGCCTCCCCTGAATGCAAGTCACTGGTGTGTGGGATAATTATTTCAATAATTACTTGCAAATAATTCAAATTACAACATAATTGGGAAATTGGAGTGGAGTTTTTGTGAGAAGACATTAGTCAGAAAATGTTTAACCAAGGTAAATGTGTGGTGCAATTATGACTTAAGCCAGTTTCTTGTAAACATTTGTCTATTTATCTCAACATTCTTTTTTTAATCTTATTTTTTCCTTTTCGGTATTCTATTACATTTTAATCCTGCGGTGCCACGTCTAATCACGGTGTAATGAATGTTCACTACGTTGCTGTGAATTATAAAGACAGTCCTATTGTATTTCCTTTAGAAGGAACAATTGTGTTTTTACTTTTTAAATGCACATGATTTCATCGAAAACCAAAATACCTTTGGAAATAAAATTGTCATCAATTTACCGTCTGTCGTTTATGTGCCCATAATATAACAAAATACGACCAAAGAAATAGATAAAGGATGCAACCTAACGTGCACGGTGTTGGACCGTACCAATATCATCACCAAACGAGGGGGAGGTCTTGTCCTCCTGCAGGGATCAAACCAAAATTGATGACACGCGCGACCCTCAGTTGGTATCGGGCCGGTGAGATGGAGACAGCTGGCTCAATTTTCTGACTTTTCCCTCACAATAATTACGAACTTTGTCCAGTACGGCAGAAAAGGTGAGTATGTTTCAATCGACATTTTAGGGGTGGTGTCATCGCAGCACACATTTTTTTCCACTTCAGAGGAGGATCGTGATGCTGTGTTTAAGATCAATCGGAAAATAATCAATGATGGCGTGTGTGTTGCCTGTTAAAGGGAATTTCCTATCAAATTCAACATTAATGCGGCATAGAATGTTTTGCGAGTTAGAATAATAGTTTTGATCTCCTCCAATGAAATTATCACTTCCTGATACTTTTTTTCAAATGTTAATTTTACGTGACGTCACCCAATTTAATGTATTTTTATGTTTGGCATTTGTGTCTCTTTTTCTACAAGGAGTTTTAATAACTGCCACTCGTAAAAATTCAGATGTCTCACAAGTTATTACATTAGTGTGTCACTGAGCAGGGAAAAGCATGACACCAGAATCCTGATTATAAAAACTATTTGTATCAATTAATTTAGATGATAAAACAAACATATAACTTACCCATCCGATATTTTCCTAATCTAAATTGAAGTACATCTTTTTCAGGGAGTGTAAAATGTTAATTGTTTAAAAAAATATGATTGTTAAAAAAATCTATTCATAGTGGTATTTAATTCCATACAATGTACTGACTTAATAGAAATACTCACGATTAAAATGGAGTCCAAAATTCAAATGTTTACACAACTTACTCAGTATTAACAATACTCTCAAAGTTAAAACTTTAAAGGTTGAGACTTGGAGTTAAAGCTTTAAATCTACTTGAGCTTTCAAAGTTTTAATTTTAGACAGAATTTTTACAATCATTTATGATATCGCCATAATTACTAATCACATAGAAAATACTAATACATCCAAAATTTGAAAAATAACCCTTTTTCATTATCCAACATTGAATGGGTAGCAATGACCCATTAATACAATATTTTCAAAAGGTAATAATTTGTATTTAAATGATATTATGTTTTTACTATAATAAACCATTGAATGTATTGAATATACTGCACCTCTAGCTTTTAACCCTCTTCTTTAAAATAACTGGCCCGTCTGTTTGAAAAACAAAGTTGCGCTTAAGGCCAAACACTTTCCCACCCCTGCTGTAGGAAGTTGATATAATATACTAACAATATTGTTTTTGAAAAATCTATTTTCATGCTAGCCACCGGGTTTTTGTTTGAAACATATCACAAAATACTGTGAGTGTGTGTTCATGCTTGTGTATGCAGCACATTCATGAGCTGACACATAAATAAACTGAGCTTGTTGTGAGTCATGATGACAGGGAACGGACTGCATGTTGTGCGTGCTTATAATCCAGATTGTCTTGACGCTAGACAACACAGGGAGTTATTGGAGAAAGACAAAAAGGAATAATCATCTCAAGGACACAGTAGTATGATAGCATATGCAACGTTCTTGGTGGAATCAGAATCATCTTTTTGGGCCAAGTATGAGGAAACATACAAGTAATCTGTCTGTGGGGGTTGGAATCACATTTGGTAAATAATTATTATATTAGTAAATATACATTTTTACAAATGTACACATTATTTTTTCAAGTGAGTACATTTTTTAAAAAATGGAACACTAAAATGTATAATGCAGAACATCACCATTCACTGTAATTTGCATCATTAACTTGTTATAATAAATCTGGTTCCTAGTGGTTGTGTTATTACTTTTGCTATTTTGATTGACAGTTCAACATCTATAACATTGTCCATCAGTAACCCAACTTTTACTGTGACATTTTGGGCTAAATCTGCTGCAGTCTGTTCTAAATTTGACTGAGTCCAAAAATAGTCCGACATGGACTAAATGTATTTAAGAAATTGCCTTTGCAATTCTAAAATCTATGACATAATAATGCCAGAGGCTGTGTCCCATATCAATATATAGATTCCACTTAAAATTTGACTGCCTCCCGCAGTTACTTAAGAGTGTATAGGCTTTTCTGTCATTTTGGTCCTAAATAATGATTTTAAAACAAGGTGCAGGTTATTTCATAAATGTCACAAAATACCGCAAACAAAGATACCAACGTGTTTACCTTTAGTGCAGACGGCACTGGGCAAAGAAGAAAGAGTGGCCGCGTACACCTCTACCAATTCCTCTGGCTCACTCAATCAAATTGCTCTAGGTACTTTGCTCGAGCCATTAGGTAAAATGTTTATTTTGGGTTAAAGTTAAAGTTTGTTCTTTAAGTTTTTATCATAGTGTCTCAACCGTAACCCTAAATTATTTAATGAGCTTCCATATACCTGATTATTTCGTGATTTACAGCCAAAACAGAGTCTGCTTATTATTTAGGCTGTGACACCCTGACTGTAATTCAAATTGTGTCCAATATATATACTGGATCAAACCCTTTATGGAGTCTGTATTTTCTCGGCTTCTCTTTTGTGACAATTGTCTCCTCGTCTAACTGTTCATTAAATTATTGAGCAAGTTCGATTTTATCTTCGAGCGATATGTTCTCGACCCCTGCTTTAAAACATCACGTTATCAGCAGGGACAATTCTGGCATGCAGTTAGATTGATCGCATTGAATATAATGACACAAAGTGGTCACGCGTGGATGTTTTATTGTGTGGCCCGCTGTGTGTGTTTGAAGAAGGGGTGATGACTTGTCAGCGGGCCAGTTGTCTACCCTCTGCCATCGATCCGATGACGGTTGAGCAACCTGTGAATGGGAGCTTTCCGTCGGGGTCATAGGTCAGCACTGGGAACACATCGAAGGGTGTGCTTTTGTGTGACATCGTTTCGCATGTGTTCGGACCTTGGGCTGGCATGCAAAGCTTTTGCTTTCGGCACATGCCATATTTTAAAGTCATACACAACTGCATGAAGGTGTGTGTTTGGATTTGTAAATGCAATATGTACAAGGTTCTGTGGTTGATGAGAGATACTGTAATCCAGATTGTGAGACTGAAAAGACAGAGAATAGCAGGGACGGTGTGTGTGCGACTGGAATGCAGCCCTGGTTAATAGAGAAAGACCCTGGGGTTCTTATCTGACCTCTCCTGGGTTGACCTTTCACCCCTTATCCAAGACAAGCTTTGTGTCCACAGAACTCCAACCAACGAGAACACGTCCGATTGTGTGCGCATCCGTGCGTGTTGCATCAAAGTCTTTCCTAAACATTCTTATCTTGACTCTGCTCACTGGCAGAGAGATCTCACTGAAGCCTTTATATTTTTAAAAGTTTCCTCCACACAAATATTCAGATACGTTAGCAAGCTCAAGTGTTTTATATGTCAGTTGTGAATTAGGCATAACACAAATATGTGAATGTTGTGGATTGATGTTAAATGAAAGCCAGTAAGTTGTTAACTTCAAATAAGAGCGAGAAAGTGTTGAAATGCTAAGCAGCCTGTATCGGTGACATCCTGAAAGAAAAGGGGCTGCTGAGTTTAAAGGGGGTCCTAACTACAGGTTTTGTGTTTGAGTGCTTGAGTGTGGTGATGAGAAGACAGGGACCAAAGGGTCATAAAACACCACAATAGTGTCGCTCACCCCAGGGTGAAAGACAGACAGAAAGAGAAGAAGGGATGGAGAGGCGGGGGCTAGAGGGGGATTTAGGGATGAAAGGATCTCCCACTTCCATGTCAGAGGTGGGGGGCATGCCACAGAAGAGATCAACAAAGGTTATGTGAAAGATTTAAGCACTCATAGTACATGTCTTTTCAACATCCATTTTATTTTTTTCGTTGTAAACTGCCTATGAAATGTTGCTTAAGTGTGGAAAATTATTGATTGCGATATGATACATTTTTGTAACCACTGAACACATGGGAAAAAATGAAAACCGAATTAGCAATAGCATATTCACTGTTTATCCCTTAATTTTTTGAATGGTAAATACCCTTTTAAACAGGGGTGTCCAACATGCTTCAACACATGCTGTGAAAATAAAATATTCTTCCTGTCATATTTCAGTAGGCTACTAATGCAAAGTGACACTTTGTCATTTAGATTGTTATGTTGCTTGACTGCTGGTCCCAGTTTTTGGTCAGGAGAACATTTCCCTTCTTTCATCCTGTGTCTCCCCATGGTTGTAAACGTCAGTCTGCTGTTTGCCAGAAGGTGTGATTACTTCCTCTGTTTCCGCTCTTTCTATATTATGACCGCCTTCTCTGTCTGTGGCGTGAGGCAATGTCGTTCTGTATTGTTTCTTTACATATAGAAGTGTAGAAGCAGAAGGTGTTTGTCGAAACATGCGTTTCTCCTAAACAAATGTCAGAATATAGAACATCTGAGTACATCTGTTTGAGGAAAAAACACTGAACCATGTCCAACCCATTTTAGGACTATCGTGTTGCATACATTCGAATTCTGATCCCAGTTTATTTTTTTATAATCAGTTTATAACAATGTAATGCTAGCTCATCGAACTTACCTGAGTACCATTTTTTTAATACAGATGTTCACGGCCTGGATTTGAGGCAATTCTTAGACTTTATAAAAGGTAAAAGGGTTATCTAAGCTTGGATAAGCTCAGGTTAATTTAACTTTTTCCGCATGATTGCTAATGGTAACTAATGATGTGAAACAGACTTTAAAATAAAATGGCATAATTTTCTTATCCAAAACTTTGAAACATTTTCACAGATTTTTCTCATGATGAATTACACGTTTCTTTTACATATATTAATATGAACAGCACAGTCTTAGTTTAAGGTATTCGATACTTGTGTGGCCTGCTGATACCAGTTTTTGACACATAAGATAAACTTATAAAACTAATACACATGATTTCAGGGTGGCTAACAACTCTATCGAGATACAGTGCATCCAGAAAGTATTCACAGCGCTTCACTTTTTTCACATTTTGTTATGTTACAGCCTCATTCCAAATTGTATTAATTTAATCTCTGATCTCAAAGTTCTACACAAAATACTCCTTTATGACAATGTGAAAAGTTTTTTTTTTTTTAACTTTTTTTGAATTTATTAAAAATAGAAAACTAAGAAATCACATTTACATAAGTATTTTGCCATGAAGCTCAAAATTGAGCTCAGGTGCATAATTTTTCCACTGATCATCCTTGAGATCTTTCTACAGCTTAATTGGAGTCCACCTGCAGTAAATTCAGTTGATTGGACATGATTTGGAAAGGCACACACCTGTCTATACAAGGTCCCACAGTTGAGTGTGCATGTCAGAGCACAAACACCAAGCATGAAGTCAAAAGAACTGTCTGTAGACTTGCGAGACAGGATTGTCTTGAGGCACATATCCGGGGAAGGATACAGAAAAATGTCTGCTGCTTTGAAGGTCCCAATGAGCACAGTGTCCTCCATTATTCGTAAATGGAAGACATTTAGAACCACCAGGACTCTTCCTAGAGCTGGCCGGCCTTCTAAACTGAGCGATCGGGGAAGAAGGGCCTTAGTCAGGGAGGTGACCAAGAATCCGATGGTCACTCTGTCAGAGCTCCAGCGTTCCTCTGTGGGGAGGGAGAGGAGAGCCTTCCAGAAGGACAACCATCTCTGCAGCAATCCACCAGTCAGGCCTGTATGGTAGAGTGGCCAGACGATAGCCACTCCTTAGTAAAAGGAACATGGAAGCCCGTCTGGAATTTGCCAAAAAGCACCTGAATGACTCTCAGACCATGAGAAACAAAATTCTCTGGTCTGATGAGACAAAGATTGAACTCTTTGGTGTGAATGCCAGGCGCCATGTTTGGAGGAAATCAGGCAACGCTCATCACCATCCCTACAGTGAAGCATGGTGGTGGGAGCATCATGCTATGGGGATGTTTTTCAGCAGCAGGAACTGGCAGACTAGTCAGGATAGAAGGAAAAATGAATGCAGCAATATATAGAGATATCCTGGATGAAAACCTGCTCCAGAGCGCTCTTGACCTCAGGCTGGGGCGAAGGTTCATTTTTCAGCAGGACAACGACCCAAAGCACACAGCCAAGATTTCAAAAGATTGGCTTCAGAACCACTCCGTGAATGTCCTGGAGTGGCCCAGCCAGAGTCCAGACTTGAATCCGATCGAACATCTCTGGAGAGATCTGAAAATGGCTGTGCACAAAAGTCTCCCATCCAACTTGATTGAGTTTGAGACTTATTGCAAAGAAGAACGGGCAAAACTGCCTAAAGATAGGTGTGCTAAACTTGTGGCATCATATTCAAAAAGACTTGAGGCTGTATTTGCTGCCAAAGGTGGATCAACAAAGTATCAAGCAAAGGCTGTGAATACTTATGTAAATGTGATTTCTTAGTTTTCTATTTTTAATAAATTCAAAAAAAGTTAAAAAAAACTTTTTCACATTGTCTTAATGGAGTGTTTTGTGTAGAATTTTGAGATAAGAGATTAAATTAATACAATTTGGAATGAGGCTGTAACATAACAAAATGTGGAACAAGTGAACGCTGTGAATACTTTCCGGATGCACTGTATATCCACCCATGCAAATCTACATTCAGAGCCAAACAAGGAAAAAAAGGATTCTAGTACCTGTTGAATAATGATGTTAATGTAAGACTTAGACCTCGACACAAAGCAAAAACTGGAATTAATATTTTACTGTGAGTATTAGTGTTATTTTATTCAGAAACCGATTATTTACAGATTTGCATGTCTAGAAAAGGTGTTTGTACAAAAATTTATTAGTGGCTGTTGAGCTTATTATTTGCCATCCCTTTATCACTGTGTCCAACTGTTTTTCATTTTCAACTGGCATCATTGACCATGTTAAATGTTATTTTAAGAATAAATCAGGCTCTGGTTTACAAATGACCCCCAGGTTATAGTTTGGACATCCCTGAAAAAAGCTAGTAGTTGTATCTATACAACTGCAGTTGGGGACTGTAAAAGGTAATTTTAGATATACTTCAAGTAAACTATTGGGGAGTAATAGTAAAATGTGTGCTTGTATTAGTCTGAAAAACGAGTGCTATAACTACTGAATGTTTTAATAATTGATAATTATAAATTAAATGGATCCTTAAAAAAACACACCTTTAATTTCGTCCTCTTCGTCCAAATATAGGTATTGAAAAATGGAAATATAGTGCACAAAAACAGAGTATTCTATAATATAAAATAATTTAAAAAAACAAGTGTCAAAAAAAAAACAATAAACGAAAATGTCACGAGGCGTGGTGGGGGGAAGGAGTGATCGGACCAGAACGGAGGCAGGAGGCAGGAAGGGAGAACTCAATTGCGTGACGATCCATAAGTTTTATTTAACAAAATAAAAGTTGTCCAAAACTCTGGGACGTGACAAAACAAACAGTTGATTCTTCCAACTCAACTAAACAGGACAAGGCATAACAGAACGGACAAAGTTTTAAACTAAAACAGGACAAGGCATAACAGACAGGGAATGTGGATATATATAATGAGCCAGCACCCGCAAACCCCACAATCCAGCCTTAAATAGCAGACCAGCAATCAGCTGATCTGCTTCAGCTTGAGTTCGGGGGCGCGGCAGACTGGTCGCCATGGCGACCGTGGCAGAAAATACATAAAAACACATAAACATGTATGCTATACACATGTAGATATGCAATATAATAATTTCCTACTATCTTACCCTAATATCATATTACATTTTGACTTATACAAAAACAAGGCAAAAACAAACCACTTTTCCAAATGTTGTCAACAAATTCACTTTTTGGGTTGAAACTTTGAATAGAGATCCGATCTGCAACCTCGGTGGAAATGTTTAAATCTAGGCTTAAAACTCACTTCTACTCTATAGCATACGAGTAACCTAATCTTATATGTAATAACTTGTGAAGCCCTTAGAGACTAATTGTGATTAAGGGCTATACAAATAAAAATAACTTGACTTGATTTGAATATGATAAGCATTCCAAATTTGCGAATGATATAATAGAATTTGCCCCTTGAGTTGAACTAAACATGCCACTATTATTATTTTTCTTTTTACTTTATCTTGTTTTATATATTCTGTATTTCAAGAAGCAACACGCTTGTTCCCTAGAAAACTGTTCACTTTTTAGTGTTTAAATATTTAGAGCCAATTTCAGTTGTAATGATGAAACGTACAATATGATTTTTCTTTTTACAAAACAAAGGCAGCCTATGCCAGACAAAAGTAGTACTACAGTACTCAACTTCTCAACAAAATGCAATGCTTATTTACTCTGATTTAACATGCTTAGTAGCTCATAAATTGTTCGTAACAATTAATCAATGATGTCATTAGTTCCCGACACTTTTAATAGTCGATTAAATTAGAATTTATCGATTAATTTTGTAGCCCTAGAAAGAACACTGTATCAAAAATACAAGAATACAGTGTGAACCTGAATCAGAATACAATTCCATTGTTATTCCATCTTTTAATGGGTCTTTCTCACACACAATTAAGGGTTACACAGTTTTGAAGTGGATCCTGAGTGTGTCCAGTGACCGAATGTTTTGTTCCTGCTGTGAAAAAAAATGTACACACGTTTTTCACTGTGGGGACAGACTGCTTCTCTTTGTCCAGAGTTCTTGGTGTATTGTTCCTTTCTTTTGCGTAAAATGGTTTCACCACAAAGGTTCTTGGTTAGTATTTTTAGGAATTTAGAAAAGGCGTTGTGTCAGAAAAATGGCATACATGGTCTGTTTATATTTGTTGCTGAACTACACGTTGCTCGGTCAACCAGTCGTGTTTGTCTTCATGTGTGTATTTGCATGTGAAGTGGGGGTTGTCAGCATATGGGCGGAGGGGAGATTATGTTGGCGTGAACATCCACCCCTGTAATTTACCTCCAGTCAGACCCACTTTGGTCATCAATATACCTACTGAACCTATTGCAGTGTTTGATAGTATTAAATACAACTTACAAAACTGGCAAATTTATTTATTCTGCATAACGAGTATTGTAGAGAACAATACATTATTATACATAATAAATGAATGATTTAGACTGTACTCACTCGACATGACTTTGAATCCGAGTGTCAGTTGTAAAGACTACATTTTGAGCGAGTGTTTTCTGCGTTAAAGTTGTGGTCAACCATTGAGAGCTGTCAGGAACGAGAGAGAGAAGGGAGAAAAAAAGGGAGTAGCGTCTAGGTCAGGGTGTCCTTACTCTGTCAGTACAACTGATTTTATGGCATGCTGTCTGGACACATGCTTCCATTAGTAACTTTACTTAAGGTGAAGATGTTCCTCTGGAAATTTCGGGCTTCTGTCTCTGCTTTTTTTTGGGGTTGATCACGCTTGGAATAAAAGAAGAACAATTACGTCTTCAATCAGACATGGTTGTGTAATCAATTATCTTATAAGGATTCTCGTTTGCCTTTTATTTCTTCTCTTCACTTTTAATCATACAGTGTTTGGAGATAAACATTTTGATCTGTTTTTGTCGTAATATTGTACTATCGACTGCATAGTGGGTAACAATTGATAAGATTTTGCTAAAACACATTTTAAGAATCGGTTGTTCGCTTTTTCCCTCATCAGATAATTCATAATATGATGTAGTGTAAGCTTTTCAGATTCCGATTCAGATTTACTTTATTGTCATTCTTGTACACATGTATACAGAACGAAATGTCGATACATCTGACCCGCACAGTTTCCTTGAATGTACAGATATAAATATGTAGTATTGAGTTGAAGTACTGAAATACTAAATAATATTCTAAATAATCATAGCTATGAGTACTATACAGTAATGCAAAGAGTGCAAGAGGAGCAGCTGAACAGATGTGCAAAATGGGCAGTCAGGTAAACAAGTCACTATAAAATAACAATAACAATGGAGTACGGTAGTGCAGAGGAGAACACATGTGCAAAGGAGTGGCTAGGTACAAGAGAACTGCCAGTAGTGCAAGGACAAAAAAAAAAACAGATGTACAGATTAGCAGCTGGGTAGGCTTTTCCCATCAGTGGTTACCACATAATCATTTGCATGATTTGTTTGGCACAATTTGTACACTGAATGCACTTCTGGATACTTCCTCCCCAGTTTCAATAACATTATCTCAACAAATAACGTTTGGAAAACTGCAGTTAGCACACAGACTGGTTGATGATTCACCTTTACTACAGAATAAGAAGTAAGGAATACAGTCAGATAAAAGAAATGGAATGTACTGAGTGATTAATGACATGATTATAATGATTCTAATCAATACACTCATGAATAGGCCTATTTTGGCAGTCTGTTTGTTGATCAAATATGTAAGGACGTAAACAACAAAGAGTCATGAATATCCTCCTAACAAAACGTTATTTTATTTTCTCAGACCACCAATGGGGAACTCCTATGCGGGCCAGCTACGGACCACACGCTTTGAAGAAGTCCTTCACAACTCTATTGAAGCATCACTAAGGTCCAACATTGTTGTTCCACGGCCAGTTTTCTCCCAACTCTACCTGGAGGCAGAGCAGCCATTGGCACACATTGGTGAGTTAGCCTGACCCCCACGTGCAACTTTCACAATCTCGATTAAATTGAGTTAAATGGAGGTAAACCTGCCAACCCCCGAAGAAAAAATTAAAAATCAAAGCTTTCCAAGAGTAATTGTCAAGGGTGGGTGTGGAACATAAAGTCAGCATTTTTAAATAGTTGCTTTAAACTCTTGAAAAATCATGTTACCAGTTAACTGTGTCGCTAATAACATAACTACCCATGTACAGAGATATAAAAACTACATTTACAGGCTATCCTGGTTGTATCTTTATAGATACTTAGTAAAATAGTATGATACCTAGCTACCTATGTAACTAATCAACTGGTTACCATAAGCACAATAAGATAATAGATCAGAAAATTATACCTCCCCCTAAATAATAATTATTAACTAGATTTGTGTAACTATCTCTCCATGTTTTTTTATTGTTTAGATTTTCCTCTACCAATTTAAGTAGCTGGCAAGATAGATACTTCAACTTTGAACAAAGACAATCTTTATTCTCGATTTTGACACTAACTTACTATGTAGCTAACAACTACCTATGTAGCTAACATTTTAGCTTTCATAAGAACTTCAAAATACTTAGTCAGAAAACTATTTTATCCCCTTATTTTCTATTTATCGAGCCAGCAATTTTTGTAACTACAGTGGCTTGCGAAACGATTTGCCCCCTTTGAACTTTGTGACTTTTTGCCACATTTCAGACTTCAAACATAAAGATATAAAACTGTAATTTTTTGTGAAGCATCAACAATAAGTGGGACACAATCATGTAGTGGAACGCACTTTATTTGATATTTTAAACTTTTTTAACAAAGTTAAAAAAAAAAAAAAGTGGGGGTGCAAAATTATTCAGCCCCTTTACTTTCAGTGCAGCCAACTCTGTCCATTGGTTTAGTGAGGATCTCTAAATGATTCAATGTTGATCTAAATGACTAACAATGATAAATGGAATCCACCTAAGTGTAATCAAGTCTCTGTATAAATGCACCTGCACTGTGATAGTCTCAGAGGTTTGTTTAAAGTGCAGAGAGCATCATGAAGAACGAGGAACAAACCAGGAAGGTCAGAGATACTGTTGTGGAGAAGTTTAAAGCTGGATTTGGATACAAACAGATTTCCCAAGCTTTAAACATCCCAAGGAGCATGTGCAAGCAATAATATTGAAATTGAATGAGTATTAGACCATTGCAAATCTACCAAGATCGGGCCGTCCCCCTAAACTTTCAGCTCATACAAGGAGAAAACTGATCAGAGATGCAGCCAAGAGGCCCAAGATCACTCTGGATGAACTGCAAAAGTCTACAGCTGAGGTGGGAGAATCTGTCCATTGGACAACAATCAGTCGTATACTGCACAAATCTGGCCTTAATGGAAGAGTGTCGTCAAGAAGGAAGCCATTTCTTATAGATATCCATAAAAGGTTTTGTTTAAAGTTTGCCACAAGCCACCTGGGAGACACACCAAAAATGTGGAAGAAGGTGCTCTAGTCAGATGAGACCAAAATCGAACTTTTTGGCAACAATGCAAGACATTATGTTTGGCGTAAAAGCAGCACAGCTCATCACCCTTAACACACCATCCCCACAGTCAAACATGGTGGTGGCCGCATCATGGTTTGGACCTGCTTTTCTTCAGCAGGGACAAGTAATATGGTTAGAATTGATGGGAAGATGGATGGAGCCAAAAACAGGACCATTCTGAAAGAAAACCTGATGGAGTCTGCAAAAGACCTGAGACTGGGACTGAGATTTGTCTTCCAACAAGACAATGATCCAAGACGTAAAGCAAAAGCTACAATGGAATGGTTCACCAAAAACATATCAAGGTGTTAGAATGGCCAAGTCAAAGTCCAGACCTCAATCCAATTGAGAATCTGTGGAAAGAACTGAAAACTACTGTTCACAAACGCTTTCCATCCAACCTCACTGAACTCAAGCTATTTTGCAAGGAGGAATGGGCAAAAATATCAATTTCTCGATGTGCAAAACTGACTTTTGCTGCGATTACAGCTGCGACTTGCATCTGTAATCGCAGCAAAAGGTGGCGCTACAAAGTATTAACTCATTGGGGCTGAATAATTTTGCACACCCACTTTTTCGTTTTTTATTTGTTGAAAAAGTTTAAAATATCGAATAAAGTGTGTTCCACTTCATGATTGTGTCCCACTTATTGTTGATTCTTCACAAGAAATTACAGTCTTATTTCTTTATGTTTGAAGTGGCAAAAGGTCACAAAGTTCAAGGGGGCCAAAATAGTTTCGCAAGTCACTGTACATTATCTAATCATCCATCTATCTATCTATCTATCTATCTATCTATCTGATCCTTTCACCCACTTTTCCAGGTATCCTTCCATCCCTCTTTCCATCCATCCACCCTCTCAACCCATCCGTCTGTCAGAAAATGGTTAAATACCAATAAATAGTAGAACTGTTGCAAAAAAAAAACATATAAATCCTCGAAATCCCATATTTATACGTGTATAACGCACACTTTTTGTACCCAAAAAATAAAGTTTTGGTGCCCGTTACATTCGTAACCACAAGACCACTTTGGGTTATCTGTGTCAAAGTAATAGGCTTAATAACAAAGAGGAAATGATTAAAATCATTTATTGACAAAGTAAATTATGAGCAGAATACCAAAATGAAACTTCTGATGTATTTATTTAATGTATTTCCAAGTCAGATTTAGTGTCAATAAATTATTTTAATCATGGCCCAACGTATTCAGCCACATACTGTTAAAATAGTGTTATGATGCCATAAAATGTAATTCCTTTTCATGTGTCATGTCTAACCCAGTTGTCTAATAGTTGAGAATTGGTGCTCTTACCACCAAATCCTGTTGCGATACTTCAACACATTTGTTACCTACAATGCTTAGTTTGTATGTATGTACTCATGTCAAGTCATGTTTATTTGTATAGCCCTTAATCACAAGGAATTTCAAAGGGCTGCACAGACCACAGACTATTGTTACACCATCCCCTGATCTAAAACCTACATGAGGGCAAGGAAAAACTCAAAAACCTCAACATGAGGAAAATGAAGAAACCTTGAGAAGGGATCACACATGAGGTAATCCACCTTCCAGGATGACCAGGCGGCAATGGATATTGCAATAACAAATATTACAGATATTGTCAACATGAAAATATAGGTCATTTATAAACTATAGTATAGAAGTGTGTTTTAAGCTTAGATTTAAACAGTTCCACTGAGGTTGCAGATCGAATCTCAGGGAGCAGAGCATTCCACAACATCGGGGCCCAAATGGAGAACGCTCTCGAACCTGCGGAGCCATATCCCTCTAGTGCAGGGAAGTCAAACTCAATTTGCACAAGGGGCCAAAATTCAAAACACACAAGGTCGCGGGCCAACCAGGATAAACATTTATTGAACATACTTAAACTGAATGTTTTTGGAACATAAATATGAATAAAAACAGACAAGAATATTAAATTTAAACCTTAAATCACTTATACAGTATTTATTATTTTGATCTAAAGAAAGATATCTTGTTAAATTATACAACTTAGAACTTAAGTTAAACTTAACATTAAAATTAACATTCAAATTCCTTTGCTCCTATGTCAATGTATATATTTGAAAAAAAATATCCCAAAAGATTTTGCTCTCCTTAATATATCTCCTGTCAAAAGTAGAAATATAAAAATGCTACAAAACCTGGAAATATACATAAAACATGTATTTTTCAGAAATTACAATTCTAATCATTAAGTTTTCTTTGCTCTTATGACTCAAAAGCTTAGTTTTCAACACATTTATTTTTGATGATTTGATAAAAATTATGAAAAGAGAATAATGCCAGAGCCAGTGTCCCAAAATCAACAAACATACCACTTTAAACTTGTCTCTTTCTTGCAATTACTCAAGATTGGTTAAACTCATTTTGACCCTTTTTTTTCATACATATTGGTTTCAAAACCAGATGCAAGCAGTTATTTTGTAAAAACGTCACATTCTGAGAACAGGGAGCCTGATGTGCTTACCTTTGGCGCAGACGGAGTAGGGTGAGAGATGGGAGGGAGTGCTTGCACGTTTTGCATAGCTCCACCCACCCCTCCCACTCACCCAATCAAATAACTTTAAGTTCTCTTCCGGTGTTTTCGCGTATTTACAATTTGTTCCGTGGATTCATCAAAAAGTATCTCAACACAAAACACAGATTATATAGTGAGCTTTTATATAAAGGATTCTTTAGCGTTGTACAGCCAAAACGAGGTTTTTTTGTGTGACACCTTGATTGTAAATCGTAGTGAAAACGTGCCCTATATATCCTGAAAAGTACTGCTTTACATTTCAGCTTTGGTTTGGCTATGCGTGTATCTGAACAGGAATTATAGCTCAAGTTTTTAACGAGATGGAGAAAAATTTGCATACAATTAAATTTGTCTCTGAGCCATAGGTACTCATAGAAAAAGCCATATATGACTCGCGAACCATAGGTTCCCGACCCCTGGTATATAGTGGAGTATACGTCATATATGAAGGAATAGGTGCAGTGACTAAAACTTCATAATATGATGTCCAGGGATGAGGCGGCGTTGTTCACATTGACGGGCCATTAATAACAATAATGTAAAATGGTCTTGCGGGCCGGATATGATTACACGGCGGGCCGAATGAGGCCTGTGTGCCGGGAGTTTACACGTGTGCTCTAGTGGGAGGTGGCAAGAGTCAGGAACACACTCACATTCTTGACTCGTTTTAGAAGATTGATACAGCGGAGGGGATTCCCAGCCTCCTCCCTCAACCCAACCAATGTGTTTAAACACCTGTCATTGGGAGTCATTAGGTGACCAAACCCCCAAATGCTGTTTGAGATGAGAAAAAAGGAAAACATTTTATCAAATTCTTTTATCAAATAAATGAGAGGTGAACATTATAACAGGGTTCCTGCAGATTTTTGAAAAGTCTTTAAATACATTGAATTCGTTTTTCTAAAAATAAGCCTTTAATTGGCATTAAAAAGTCTTAAAATGTGAACACATTATTACAATTTATATTTGTTAAAAAAGATTGTCACATTTATCAATTGTCTTTTAATAATTCACTGATGCATTGGAACATCACGTGACAAAACGCTGATGTGGTTTTTGTCGGGCCTTTCAAAGCAGACCCAGGTCTTAGGTCTACCCACAATACACATACAGTGCATCCGGAAAGTATTCACAGCGCTTCACTTTTTCCACATTTTGTTATGTTACAGCCTCATTCCAAATTGTATTAATTTAATCTCTTATCTCAAAATTCTACACAAAATACTCCATTATGACAATGTGAAAACGTTTTTTTTTTTACCTTTTTTTTAATTTATTAAAAATAGAAAACTAAGAAATCACATTTACATAAGTATTCACAGCCTTTGCTTAATACTTTGTTGATCCACCTTTGGCAGCAAATACAGCCTCAAGTCTTTTTGAATATGATCCCACAAGTTTGGCACACCTATCTTTAGGCAGTTTTGCCCATTCTTCTTTGCAATAAGTCTCAAGCTCAATCAGGTTGGATGGGAGACGTTTGTGCACAGCCATTTTCAGATCTCTCCAGAGATGTTCGATCGGATTCAAGTCTGGACTCTGGATCACTCCAGGACATTCACGGAGTAGTTCTGAAGCCAATCTTTTGAGATCTTGGCTGTGTGCTTTGGGTTGTTGTCCTGCTGAAAAATGAACCTTCGCCCCAGCCTGAGGTCAAGAGCGCTCTGGAGCAGGTTTTCATCCAGGATATCTCTATATATTGCTGCATTCGTTTTTCCTTCTATCCTGACTAGTCTGCCAGTTCCTGCTGCTGAAAAACATCCCCACAGCATGATGCTGCCACCACCATGCTTCACTGTAGGGATGATATTGGCCTGGTGATGAGCGGTGCCTGGTTTCCTCCAAACATGGCGCCTGGCATTCACACCAAAGAGTTCAATCTTTGTCTCATCAGACCAGAGAATTTTGTTTCTCATGGTCTGAAAGTCATTCAGGTGCTTTTTGGCAAATTCCAGACGGGCTTCCATGTTCCTTTTACCAAGGAGTGGCTTTCGTCTGGCCACTCTACCATACAGGCCTGATTGGTGGATTGCTGCAGAGATGGTTGTCCTTCTGGAAGGCTCTCATCTCTCCACAGAGGAACGCTGGAGCTCTGACAGAGTGACCATCAGGTTCTTGGTCACCTCCCTGACTAAGACCCTTCTTCCCCGATCGCTCAGTTTAGAAGGCCGGCCAGCTCTAGGAAGAGTCCTGGTGGTTCCAAATGTCTTCCATTTACGAATAATGGAGGCCCCTGTGCTCATTGGGACCTTTAAAGCAGCAGAAATCTTTCTGTATCCTTCCCCAGATTTGTGCCTCAAGACAATCCTATCTCGCAGGTCTACAGACAGCTCTTTTGACTTCATGTTTGGTGTTTGTGCTCTGACATGCACACTCAACTGTGGGACCTTATATTGACAGGTGTGTGCCTTTCCAAATCATGTCCAATCAACTGAATTTACTGCAGGTGGACTCCAATTAAGCTGTAGAAAGATGTCAAGGATGATCAGTGGAAAAAAGATCAATTTTGAGCTTCATGGCAAAGGCTGTGAATACTTATGTAAATGTGATTTCTTAGTTTTCTATTTCCAAAACTTTTTCACATTGTCATTATGGAGTATTTTGTCTAGAATTTTGAGATAAGAGATTAAATTAATACAATTTGGAATGAGGCTGTAACATAACAAAATGTGGAAAAAGTGAAGCGCTGTGAATACTTTCCGGATGCACTGTAGCAACTTTGGACAGGCATGTTTACTTTGGACCATGGGAAAGTGTACATTTAGTGAGAAGTGGTTGTCCACCATGGTTAAAATCAGTGTCAGGTAATATGCATTAGGCATGATGTATTGATTGCAAGAATTTTTTTTGTGTGTGTGCACTTTTGTCGACTTGTTCTTCAATTTGATTTGAGAAGGCATTAAAAAGTCTTAAACTGAACTTGCTTTAACCTCAAGGAACCCTGTATGCACGTATAATATCATTATTTGCAATATTCCTTGTTTCCCTAACATCGCCCTCAACAGGTAGCACCGAGAACGATGATGAAGAAGATGAAGATGGCTCAGAATCCAACAGTCCGCCGATTCCTTATCAGATGAAACCCCCACCTGAGGGATGCTGCGCCACTGATGGTTTGCACACATTCTGTTTAGAATAGGTTTACCGTATTTTCCGCACTATAGGGCGCACCGGGTTATAGGGCGCACCCCCAAAAAATAGTTTTTGGTCCTATATCTTCCATAGATAAGGCGCACCGGATTATAAGGCGCTACAATGGGAACGTCGACAAAACAGTCAGATGATTCAGTCAAACTGATTACCCCCTTAACATTCCCAAAGCTTGCAAAGAAGCAAATATGTGTCGTAGACACGTGCGGATGCGGTTTCCGTACGATGTCACTTAAATGCGTCATTTCAAATATCATTCGGAAGGTTGAAGTCTTGGGATTCAAGAAATGCCAAACATTTCTATGTTTCTATTTTCTTTTTCGCTCACAACTTTATTGTGCATATGACAATAAACACTTATAATTGAGTTTAATTCACTCAACTCATCACAGCAACATCAAGATCGTTCTAAAACAAGATACCGGGAAAATATAAAGCCGCATAACTCACCTAAGTTCTCACGTTCAATAATGATACGCAATCATGGTCTTCTTACAACCGTGAGTGAAGTAAATCCAGGAGAGTAGAATATTTACAAATACAGACTAATGAAACATGTTTCTTTGTGGCGTACTTTAGCAAGCTTGCTACGCCATTGCTAAACTCGGCCGATTGCAGGGTTTGTTTTGGCCATCTAGCCAATCCGAGGCTCCGAATAACTTCAGCCAATAGCGATCGATTTAACGGATGATTGACACATCTTTTTCGGCCAATTGCAGGGTTTGTTTTGGCCCTCTAGCCAATCCGAGGCTCCGAATAACTTCAGCCAATAGCGATCGATTTAACGGATGATTGACACATTGGTTAGCCTATGAAACGCCGGTATATAAATCCCAGCATACACCGCGGACTTGCTACGCCATTGCTAAACTCGGCCGATTGCAGGGTTTGTTTTGGCCATCTAGCCAATCCGAGGCTCCGAATAACTTCAGCCAATAGTGATCGATTCAAATGATGATTGACACATTGGTTAGCCAATGAAACGCCGGTATATAAATCCCAGCATACACCGCGGACTACTCCACGTTCGGGGTAAAATCGAGTCGGCGGTTGTTGAGTAAGTTGCGAGACCTTGCGAATTTAATATTGAGCCATATATAAGGCGCACTGTGTTATAAGGCGCATGGTCAGCTTTTGAAAAAAATTAAGACTTTTAGGTGCGCCTTATAGTGCGGAAAATACGGTACTCTTCATGAGCCGCCAGAACAGCAAGTCAAAAATAACAAGCGTTCTTCCCAACAGGCTTCTGTCAGGCAGGGAGGGATCTGCGTCTGTCATCATTGGCGTCCGACTCCTTGGATGTATTGCCAGGATTCATGCTGATCGGGCTGAAGTCCCCCTCCCTTCCTGATAACCTGCTGGTGGGCGCAGTCGACCATCGTTTCCTGCCGGATGAACGGGGTCACAACGCTCTGCTGGGTTAGATGGAAAGCAAACAGCGCTGAGCGTAAAGTGTCCATTAGCGACAGCTGGAAAGCCATCCGATTTACTCTCACGTGTTTTTGCCTGCAGGCTTCTCGGGGTATTGCATGGGATGTGGGGAAAAAGGCTTCCGATACTTCACAGACTTTGCCAATCATATAAATCTGAAACTCAACACGCAGCCTAAGAAACAAAAGCACTTAAAGTTCCACCTGTATCGCAACAACCAAGGTGTGCTGGTTAAAGGAGCTCCCATCTGCTGGAGGGGACACGGTAAGATTGGTCATATTGTAAAATATTTTTGGATTTTTCACTGTAGTTAGTCTTTCTATGTTTTTTTTTTCTTAGATTTTGCTAATTCCATTTGTTTTTATTAGCTTTAGGGAAAGCTTTGTTAGTTTTCCTAACTATTTCTATTCGGAAATTCTTCGGTCTATTTCAAGCTTCATAAGTTGTTGTGTCACAAGGTGTTGGACAGTACCAAATGCAGGATACAAGGGATGTGGTCTAACCCCACTAGAGGGACGTTTATTCACACAGCAACAGCAAGAGACTTTGCAGACGAGAAGTGGGTGTGGGACCGGAATAGCAGAAGAGGAGATCTTGAGAGGGAAACTTGAATTGCGAATAACTTTAAGAAGACTATTGGAGTTGCAAGTCTTGGGACAAGGAGGGAAACCTTAGAGGCGATCTTGTGTTGGAGGGAATCTTGAAAAGGAGACTTAGGAATACATTTAAAAAGGAAGTTGGAGTGGCAGGTCTTGGAGTGGAGAATTTGGAACGTGAAGGAAGAGGTTGTAGGAGGTGAAGCTTTTTGTTTTAGTGAGTGAAAGTTTTCAGGAATCAAAAAAAAGGTTCAGCAAAAAGACGAGGGATCCCCGGTATTTATAGCAGAGGTGGCTGATTGTCTAACTGAAATCACCTTGGTAGAGGAAAAGTAAAGGGGATTAGAAAATTGAATAAAGCCACCATCTTTTGGAGAAGACTTTTTGGCGAGACTGCAGGCACAAACCCATGACATATGTGAGTTTTAGGTGTTATTTAGGTGTAGATCATTTCATCATTTGAGGTGTCTTAAAAAAGTTGACAGTGGAATATTTTCTCTATTAAGTACAGTAGGACCTCGCTACTTCGCGGTTCCACGTTCGCGGGTTCAGAGCTTCGCGAGTCTAAAAAATAATAATTTAGAAAAATATATATTATTTATGTTTTATTTTTTTTAAGCATTTTTGAAGTGGCGTAGCCACTTTGCGGATTTTCACTTTTCGCGGGTGGTTATGGTCCCCATTAAGCGGGTCTAAAAAATAATAAAAATAATAAAATAAAATAATTTAAAACATTTTTTTTTTTAAATTGTTTTTTTTTGTTTGTTTTTTTTTAAGCATTTTTGACGGGGCGTCGCTACTTCGCGGATTTTCTCTTTTCGCGGGTGGTTTTGGTCCCCATTAACCGCGATAACCGAGGGATTACTGTATGTGTTAACAATGCCTAAGTGAGTTCAAATAGTCTTTATATTTCTTGCCCACTGCGGCCATCTGCTTTTATCTTACTTTTATCAGACGTGTTCGGGACGTGCGACAAATTAATGCATAACAATATTAATTCATACGCAACTACTTTTGTATTTAAATAACTTAATTATTAATGGCAAGGGTTCCAAATTCTATTTTGTGGAAAGAGAGTTTGGTAAAATGATTTCATTATTTTTGTTATTAGAATAACATGTCACAATCACTTAAGTGTAACCCAAAAATCGTATATCTTTGATCGTAATACTCAATACTATAATTTTTAATAATAAATCAATAACTATAATTGTAAAATAAAAGTGCATTGTCTAAAAAGCATTTTATTTTCTTAGAAATTATTTCCAAACTTCAATTTTAACAAATTTTCCTAATCTATAAAAAGTTTACATAGTATATTGTTACGTAAAAGATTAAGATTGATATACATTTTAGAAAAAGCCACGACGAATTAAAACACCACCGGTACTGTAAACAATGTACAATCCTGTTCTTAAATTATGACAAAAAGTGGAATTATACGTAAAAGTTAGCTGTTTAGTATTTATTTCTTCTAGAATTTTACAGTATTGGAAAACAAATATATTTAAAGACAAATTTCAACATAACCCGCTCTTCAGACGAAACCTAATTTCTCAGCGCATTTTATTTCATTGTGGGATGTTAGATGACTTGATCAAATTTATGAAATAAGAATACAGTAATGCCTGAGGCTGTGTCTGATATCAACAAATATACCACTTTAAACCTGTCTTCCTCAATACTAAAGATCGTTGATGCTTATTTTGATCTTCATTTTTTTCATAATGTTTTAATGTTTTCAAAACTAGTTATTTTGTAAGAATATCACAAAATATTGCAAACAGGGACACTGACGTATTTACCTTTGGACAGTGCTGGGCAGAGAGAAGTGCGCTGTGTGCATAGCACCCGCCACAATTACTATGGGCGTTTTTTCCTCCGTGCATTTACATCATTAAGAGGCTCTACAGTGAACCTAATTTGTTAAATTATTTTTTTGTATAAAGTAGGGGATCTTTTTTCAAAAGCAAAATTTTGATTTTTTTTTTTTTTTAAGGGGGGGCTCACACCATACAATGAGACAAAAAATAAACAAAATTGCCAAATCTGATAATTAAGTTAATTAATCTGCACATTTTATTTCACTGTGTGTTTGATGATTTGATTAAATTTATCAAATAATAATATTGCCAAACCCCTTGTTTCATGGACCCCCTCTGGGTGGCACGGTAGCAAAATGTCAAGGCAATCGTATCTGAATAACTGAAGGCAGTTGTCAAGGTCCAGGGGCAGTCAAGGTGTCAGTAATATAGTAAAATCACATTTGAAAAGAGTCCAAATATCTGGCAGGCTGAGACGCTTGAAAAAGATAAAAGTGGCAAAAAATTAGCAAATGTGTCAAAAAACTGAAGTGCTTGAATAGTGAGCAGCAGAGGTGATTAGGGTGCAATCAGGGCAAGTGACACCAGGTGTGAGTGGAAATCAGAGCCAATGAGGAAGTGACCAAAAAAGGAAAAGGGTGGGGTTTGGGGTTTTTAAGGGTTATTGTTCTATCTTCGTTATTCATTATCCATTATCCGTTATCGGTCAGTTCATAATACGCTACAAAGCCTAGGAGCCGGGACACTTACTCTCAGCCAAAAGGCCAAGCTAAGGTCCTAGCCCTAAAGCCTTGCTGCGATCATTGCGAATGCACCGTTCCCGGAGGTACTGCAATACCGGGCCGATGCGTGGAGTGGACAGAGCATGAAGTACTCAGTTCAACAACCACAGCCGGCCAAAGCAAGAGGCCAAAAGAGAACCAAACCTGACAGCCACACTCAATATAAATATACCACTTAAAATGTGTCTCCCTCTTAACTAAGAGTGTTGAGACTAATGTTTACTTTCAATTTTCCATAAAAAATGGTTTCAAAACAAGGTGCGAGCAAAGTTCCTTTGTAAAAATGTCAAAAATCACTGCAAACGGGGGTACCCCTAAATGTATGCACTAGGCGAGGAGAAAAGGCGGTGCGCTTGCTGTGTGTATAGCTCCACCCTTTCCTATCGCTCACCCAGTCAAATTGCTCAAGGTGCTTTGCTAGAGCTTCTTGGTTTTTAAAGTTTTCTTGTGGCTTTTTTTCATAAAGTTTCTCAACAATGAATATATTCCGTTTCATGAGCATCCATATAAAGGATTTTACTGTAACAATATATTAAATAATTGCACAACTTTTATTTTATCTCCGAGCCATGTGCATTCATGTAAAGAGCCATATATGGCTCACGAGGCAAAGGTTCCTGACCCCGGATATAGCGGATTCCTTAGCAACGTAGGACCAAAACGAGGTGCGTTAGTGTGACACCTTGACTGAAAACTGTAGTGGATACTGTGCCCTTTATATACTGGATTGAACCAATTATTTTAAGAGCATGTCAAATATGTGCACACTAGATTAGAATGCTCGAGATGGTGGTTTCTGTGATTATGATTTATCTCTCAGCCACATGTACCTATAAAAAGAGCCATATCTGGTTTGCGAGCCCTAGGTTTCCAACCCTTGTTCTAGGACTATGCTTCGCAACATAAATAATAATAAAAGATCTCTGTTTTGTTTCAGATGGCCGAATAAGACAGATGACTTCAAGTCTTTCCGAGGCTCACGCAAAGTCAGATGAACCGCCGCCAGTTGCGGCGTTGATGCATTCCTCAAACACAGCCGGCAGCTGTGCAGGTACAGTCACTAGAACGACATCCTATTATTCCTATACAAAGTACCTCATTTGCATCACATGACTTCTGTGCAACAGCGTCTCATGCAAATGGCAGTAATCAAATCTCCAATGCAATGCAGCCTCTGACAAATGGCAACCGTGCCGCTTCTTCAAGGGCTCCACCGACAATAAATCATTCTGGACCAGGAAGACCATCAGGTACAGTTTGCATTTATGCACACTAATATCAAATGGATTGCAGTATGCCAAATATGACACATTAATAATTTTTTGTAAAATTCTAGCTGTATCTGCGCAATTTCCTTATTAAATAATTTATTATTCACCTCAAAGCAAGTGCTCTATCATGTCGAAAGGTCATTGTGTCTGCTGTCATTAACCCCGTGGGTTTGTTCACACTTCTTAGGGGGAAGCAAAGCCCCCTCTGTATTATAAAACCACTGCTTTAAGGAGGCGGCTCGCTGCATTGTTTCTGGGATCATCTTTTGTCTTCCTGATTTCATTTGCCAACACTTGAGGCACTAAAAATTTCTTTCTTCTCTCTTCTTTAATCAATAGCCTCCATAAACCAAGGTTGTAAAATACTCTATTTTTGTGTCCTACGTTCTCGCTGAATGAAAATGCTTCCTTCCTTTTAGTCTTGCGTATTTTTTTGATGGTTCTTGTAAATAGTGGGACTTTTTGACTCCGCTTTTTATGACTGCATTTCATTACAAAGTACAGAAAATACAGCAACTTCTGTTTCTGAGGTGCATCGTGTATCTCTTTCTAATAGTTCTGAGGATTTTTGCATACATTGCAGAATTTTTGCGTCACTTTGAGAGCGCCAGTACAGTCAAAGCAATTGGAGAACTGCCTTCTGATTCCTGGGCGCTGACATGATTAGTGACAAACGAATAACTCCATACAGATGCCTTTTTCGAGCGATATGATCAGGTGGGCAAGCACAAGCGACATCATTAAGCAAATTGACTTCATTCCACATTTAACTTTTGACATGTTCAAAGCCTCCAGTGTGTAATATTTGACCACAAGATGGCACTGTTGTCTAATGCGTACGAAAAACAGTGTCACAGCAAGCAACAAGACGTCAGACAAACATGGCGGCAACCACTAGGTATGGATTATACCATGTACCGTATTTTCCGCACTATAAGGCGCACCGAAAAAATAGTTTTTGGTCCTATATTTGACATACATAGGACGCACCGGATTATTAGGCGCTACAATGGGAACGTCGACAAAACAGTCAGATAGTTCAGTCAAACTTATTACCCCCTTAACATTCCGAAAGCTTGCAAAGAAGCAAATACGTGTCGTAGACACGTGAGGATGCGGTGTCCATACGATGTCACTCAAATGCATCGTTCCAAATATCATTCGGAAGGTTAAAGTCTTGGGATTCAAGAAATGCCAACCATTCCTTAGTTTCTATTTTCTTTTTCGCTCGCAACTTTACTGTGCATATGACAATAAACACTTGTAATTGAGTTTAATTTAAAAATAGACACTCCATTTCCATCCATTATCTGCACCGCTTATCACAGAAACATCGAGTTCAGTCTGAAACAAGATACTGGGAAAATACATAGCCGGAGTAGCTCACCGAAGTTTTTGTGTTCAATAATAATGTGCAACCAAGGTCCTCTTATATCCGTGAGTGTAGTAAATCCAGGAGAATGAAATATTTACAAATACAGAATGGTTTAACATGTTTCCTTTATGCCGTGGACAACCACACTTGCTATTCACATTCATCTTTTTCAGCCAATTGCAGGCTTTGTTTTGCCGCTTTAGCCAATGCCAGCCTGTAAATGATAAAAAGGATCCGCCCTCTTTACCTCAGAATAACTTTAGCCAATAGTGATCGATTTAACTGATGATTGACACATCTTTTTCGGCCAATTGCAGGCTTTGTTTTGCCCCTTAGCCTATACAAGCCTGTAAATGATAAAAGGATCCGCCCCCTTTACCTCAGAATAACTTTAGCCAATAGTGATCGATTCAAATGATGATTGACACATTGGTTAGCCAATGAAACGCAGGTAAATAAATCCCAGCATACACCGCGGACTACTGGCGTACGGGGGGAAATCTAGTCGGCGGCTGCTGCATTAGTTGCAAGACTTTGCGAATTATTATTGATCCATAAATAAGGCGCACTGTATTATAAGGCGCATGGTCAGCTTTTGAAAAAAATAAAGGCTTTTAGGTGCGCCTTATTGTGCGGAAAATACGGTAAATGAAATGAAAATTTCTCGACCTATAGGGCTAAATTTAAATGGCGAAGGGCAGTTAAGAATAACTGATATCGACGTAGCTCAAACTGGCTAACCTGGGGTCCTGGGTGGCTTGATTGGGGGGGGCGGACTGTCTGAAGGACAGACAGATAGATGATTTTTTTTTTAAATAAGAATTAACATTGGTATAATAGTTAATGCATTTTTGCTTAGTATTCTTATCAATGTCGGGGCGGCAGTAGCTCAGGAGGTAGAGCGATCGTTTTAGGATTAAGGGATCCCAGTTCGAATCCCGGCTTGTCCGTGTTACATGTCGAAGTGTCCTTGGGTAAGACATTGAACCCCCAATTACCCCCAATAAGCAGGTTAGCGCCTTACATGGCAGAGATCACGGCCGCTATTGGGAAATGTGAAGCCCACTGTAAAGCGCTTTGGGAAGTCATTGACTTGAAAAGCGCTATATAAATGCAGATCATTTCATTTCATTTCAATGTGTTGTTTCTTTTACTGAATGAAAGTTTTTTGTAACTCTCAGAAGAGCTGAATACTGCTCTCTGTCCCTTTAAAGCAGGGGTCGCCTAACTTTTTCAAGGTCAGAGCTACTTTTTGTCAATAATTAGTGCTGAGGGCACCCAGTTTGATATGCATTTCTAAAATGACAACTTATGGTATTACTATGGTGTTACTATATTATTACCAGGTTAATATTTGGCAGTAAAATAAAAGTTAGACTCATTCAACCACTAAAATAATCATTTAACTAGAAGATCACATTTATCCAGTACTGGGGAGCTATTTTCAGAACTGTTTCCGCGGGCACCTTAGAACTCCGTAGGGGGCACCCTGGTGCCCACGGGGACGACGTTGGAGAACCCTGCTTCAAAGGATGATTTTATTCATGCTACTTACCAAAATCAAGTGGTGTGCTTGCTTTCTCTTGCTCCAAAACTGGGCTCCATTGGTGTGTCTTATCTCTTCACAATGTGGCTTGCTACAAGCATTGCCTTACACTACATATGGATGGCTACAACTTGTATCCACTAGATATGGATTGTAGCATTTTCACCAGAGGCTCCAAAATGAAAGGGATATGACCTGGCGAAAGCAACTAATACACATGGGGTTTTTTTAGCGAGTAAGTTGGAGTTTGCGTGTATCGTTCATCCCTGGACAACAAGTCCCAAAGTGCTATGCAGCATAAAAAAAAGAATCCAGGATGAGGGAATTTGCGTGTGAAAACCAGGGCACACAAGTAAACCGATTTCTATGTGTTACGCTATAATAGATAAATATGGTTCCTACTTTGTGGAAATTCAGTCAATACAGGTGGTCACGGATGGGAACACTGTATAGCTCTTTTTACAGTTCTATATTTTTTTTTGTAAAACAAAAGCAGGCATGTTTTTTTGTGCTGCAGCCTTGCAGACAAATGCTGCACCTCCTAAAAAGAGGCACAAGGGTTGGTCTCCTGAATCCACTTCAAACGGTTTGTTAGAAAACACAGGAAAAATGCCACCATCAGTTTTGCCATCATCAACAGTGATCACAAATTGCGCCAGACCAGGTAAAATTAGGAAAGCTCTTTGTTTTATATGATGTGATTTGTCTTATATGACTACTTTTGTCTGATATCCAGATACCTCAGCCACACAAAGTTCCTCACAGAAGTCCTTAACCACACTTTCTCCATCTGGGCTGTCAGTAGCCGTGCCTGATCAGCTATTGCTCACTTGTGGGCTGCAACCTGTCATCTTTAAAGGTCTGATCTTTTATAAAATTATATCTATTCAGCACACAGATCTGCTTCTTACCATGTACACAAAAAAATTGATTTTTGAAAGGTTTTATCTGTATGCACAGGTCATGGCCCTCTGCCTCAACTGACTGGCAATTTTACTGAGGTGCTTGTCAGCTCTCTTTTGCAGAGTTGTTACCTAAGCTCTCAGACTCTCCCTAGAATTTATCAACACTACGGACCCTCACCCATCCAGCCACTGTCTACTGAGATGCAGATTCTTCTCACTGTCTATTACCTTGTTCAGCTGGGTGAGTGTGTTACTCTCTGCAATAATCTGGGAACACAATCCAAAAAATAATATAATGTGTTTTTTGTCCCTGCTAATGATTTTTGTCTTTCTCACAAAAGGCCCCGAGCAGGTGCCCCTGATTGAGGATCTAGAGCAGATTTTTATGAGGTCTTGGCGAGAGTCCCACCTAAGTGAAATAAGGCAGAATCAACAGCCTCAAGCAGCAGCCACCCAGGGAAGGCACTATGGAATTGAGGTTAATTTCTTATAGATATACCTGTATATGTTTGCACAACACCAAAGTCTCACTATAAAACACTTGGGTCACTAACAACCCAATCTTGGTCAAAAATGTACCAGAATTAAAAGGATTAATTTGCTTCAACTTTACTTTCATGA
The DNA here is from genome assembly GCF_059441175.1 of Urocampus carinirostris. Lineage (NCBI taxonomy): Eukaryota > Metazoa > Chordata > Actinopteri > Syngnathiformes > Syngnathidae > Urocampus > Urocampus carinirostris. The sequence goes on from NC_142352.1 coordinate 49,902,645, forward strand.
TTTTATTTTTTGTTTATTTGTTTCCAGAATAACCCAATTTTTGGGTGTACTAAACAAAATTACCTGTTTTTTGTTGTTGTTTTAAATCAGCACAACCCATCTTTCAAGGAATATTTTTTATGAACAATACCACTTTTTGCATGGCAAAGTTAGAAGTTGTTTTTTTTTCAAATTAATTTTTCTTTACTTTATTCAAAAGTTGGGTGCGTCGTTTGAGGTGTCCTTAACTTTTTTCAAGAAGAATATTTTCTTTAAAAAATATGTGTTAACAATGCCCAACTGAGCGCAAAAAGCTCAAAAAAAATCCCAGCACCTATTTTTATCTTACTGAAAGAATACATTAGGCTGGGGATAGAGAGTGACTTTATGCACATTACTCCAGATTTTGTTAGTGTTGCATGAAAATGGTGAAACTAAGAAAAGGCCTGATTCAAGTACTGGCCAAAAGCCATCCAAAACCCCCAAAAAGAGTTTATTCAAATCGCCTAAGAAATGCACATGCTTGCACAACAAAAGGAGCTTGACAGAGGCTTCACTGGTGACTTAAGCCAGAAGATCGCGTCATCCATTAGCAAATTTCTAAATTTCGGACAGCACCTTCAAAAATTTAAAAACATTTATCCTGCATGTTTAAAACAAATTAACACATTTTGGAGTTATGGCAAAGAAATTGAAAAAACATTCAGGATTAGGTGGGGAGTTTGTGACATACTAAACACCTCACTTTCAAAATCATAATTAACAAATTTAGGTGCCTGTAAAAACTTTGCAACAAATATAATCAATGTTATACCATGTGAAATATTTGTAAAGTATTCACAATTCATTTTATGAAACTGCATTTGTCCCTGCAGCTACCCCCTGCCCTTCCAGGTCTCCCTCAGCATCTTGGCCTTGTACCACAGCAGCCTCTGACACCCAGCCAGCTTCCTTGGCTTGCCCAGCTGGCTGCATCGTCCTGTGGCGAAGGAGTGGTGGTTTTGGGGGAGCAGTTCGGCTCTTTAGCTCAGGGCCTTCAACAGATGTTCAGCAAATTGATGGAGGGACGCTTCGAGAACACAAACTACATAGTCGTCATTGTGACAGCTTCGGGACATGAGACACAGTCTTGTGTGGTGGTCACAGGTTGGTTTTATGTCTCTAAAATTATTGGTTTAAAAACGAATACCAAAACTTTGTTGTGTGATTAAGGTAAACATCAGTGCCGTGCCTTGGCAGAAAATATGTTCTCTCCTAATGAGGGATTAAGAGAAATCAACCATCAGCTTTCTTCTTGTGAAGCCCAGGAGCTCATAAAGTTCTGCAGTTCTCTTGGACAAGGTGTGGTTGACTATCCTCCTTAAATCCCTCTTGTGTTGATTGTGTGCTTGTTTTCTTCAATTAAAATTGTCTAATGATACGCTGGTGCGAGGACACGAGGCATATTAAAACCGCTATCTTACTTCCTTTTTGGCAGATGGTGATATGGATTCCCTACTGGACAGCGCAAACTTGGAATGCAATGAGCCTTCTCCCTTATCCAGCAGTCAGGAATCTACAGAGGAAAAGTGTGTGAAAAACACACCCAGTCCCAAAGACTTACACAGCCCTAAAAATAAAATTGTTCCAACTAAGGAAACTTGTTCAGGTGACACAGATGACACAAACACAATGAAGTGCTGTTTGTGCTGTTTAAGTTACCATACAAACCTTCCCCTGTTTGTATGTAGAGTACTCTGTTCAATGGAGGGATATTCGGCCCATCCAGCTGGCAGTAGCCAGAAAGCTGCTGTCTCACGTTTGCGCCATAGCAGATTCCAGCACACAGAACCTGGACCTTGTGTCCTTTGACAGGGTCAACTTCCTCATCCTAGTCCCTCCCTCTGAGGTCACCTTTCAACAGACTGTACTCCACCTATGGACCTCCGGTTAGTTTTATCAGTTCAAACCTCATCCCTTTTTTGATGGATTAAACATCCGTAATAATATGATAAAATAAATCCCATGTAATAACAGCAGTTGCGATCAAATAGTTCAGTTCTGTGCTATAAAACAGTGTTTCTCAAACATTTGTGAACCTCATGTGCACACTTCTTTTATTGAGACAAATCACCCATTGAATTGTTAAAAGATGAAATCCCAGTTTACAATTTCAACATTTTAACATTGTCAATACAGCCTATAATCCTGCCTGATTTGACAATATAAAATGGTTCTTATCCAACATGTCTTGAATAGAATGAATTATTTGTGGCAGGCATGCCTTAGCAGGTAGAAAGGTTACATAATTTTGGTCACTTATTGAGAGAATACATCAATGGATTTTAAAAGCAGAAAGAGAGCAGGAGAGAAATTCCACCAAGTTCTAAAAGCCCTCCCCTGTGCCTAACTTTCTAATAAATCTCCTTGGATACAAAAGAGTATGGAAATCAGAGAACATCAACATTATTGGCTGATGTTGACAATGATGTAGACAGTATTGGGTGAAAATAACAAACAACAATGAGATGTAATAGTCAGGGTAAAGAACTGGCATTTTGTGAAATCTCCTTTGCAGGTGTTCAATATTAAAAACAGAATAAACCTATCCCTTATCTTTTTGGTATTTTTTTTTCTTTTGGATTAATTTATCATTTTTAGTATTTTTTATCAGATTTCTAACTTCTTTAGGTGTTCTTCAAGAAATTGGAAGTGTCGAACAAGATTGTGCATCACAGCGGGAAGCTGAGCGCTATGTGGTCAAGATGGATCAAAGTGCTCAAGTGCGAGTTGACAGCCTAATACAGGAAGCACACAGCAACTCCTACACGCTTTACATCCTGGTTCATGACCACGCCCACTGGGACGTCAGCAGGTCTTTGTCAGACAGAAAAGAGAAGTCGATTTTAAGTCACCTACAGTCATATTATCATATTTCCTTTTTGCTTCTCAGTGCCTCTTACTGTAGCAAAGATTCTGGTTTGGGTCTCGTGGACCAGTTGCTAAATTCCAGGAAGGTCAGAGATGCTCCAAACATCTTGATTCTCCATGTTACATCTTTCCCGTTTGCGCTGCAGACGCAATTTACACGCATCAGTCCCTATAATGAGATCCACTGGCCCTCTTCATTCAGTAACGTGAGGTTTCATTTTATTTAATGCATGCATGCACATAAAATAAAAACAAAACAAAAGAATGTGCTGTATTTTCTCAACTGTTTGCTGCCCCTGTATATAAGATGCACAGAGAATTTTTAATCTCCCTTAAAAATATTCAAGCTGTATATAATTATGAGATCCAGTTATCCAAAAACAAATCCTTAACTTGAAACGAACATCTCCATCTGGGTTCGATGTTGAAAGAGCAAGGGTTTGAAAATAATCAACAGTTAATATTTCTGTAAATCTGTTTAATGGACATTGTGTATTATTTAGCACTGCTTAGTTGGAAGAAAAACAAAAAAACAATTCTTTAAAAAAGCAATACGGATTTTGAAACTAATTTGGATTTTAATACATTAACTTTCATATTAATGTGCATTTTTAAATCCTCTTAGGTTGAGAAATGTGTATTTACGAACAAGTTCTGGACAAGCGTTCGTAAGTTGAATTTGTTCGCAAATTGCTTCAGTGCTATATTTTGTATGTTGCAGGTTTATGTGTATGTTTAAGGCTTGTATGAGTAACCTGTATTGTTTTGTACAAAATGAATACACATTTTAAACATCTATAAATATAAATAAATTTGAGTTTAACTTACTTTTGAAAAATGCACTTCAAGAGGTCCTCCTCCGTGGTAAAAAGTAGCCGGAAAAAAAGCGTTCTGACCATTTTCTCAACCGCATCAAGCTTTCTTATTCCACTTTCATTTCAAAAGAAACGGTTCGCCTCTTCTTTAGACTTTACACCAACCAAATTAAATGGTCGCATGAGTTATTAAACAATAAAAATGTTGATGTTCTTAGTGCGCTGGAGTATAGACATAGAATGTTTACACACGAACTAGGAAGAGGAAGTGGATTTCTTTTCTTCTGGGTGGATGCTGAGTGACCTCTCACAGGGCCACACACCAGTAGGGGCGGAAAGAAGCACTACAGTAATGTCATGTACTCGGGAAACGGTGCACTCAATACAAAATCTAACTTACAGCAATGTCCGGATATTTTTCGGCATCCCTAAAAAAAATGTTGTATCTACCCTTTTACGTAGGTCGAATAGTCGTAAATAAGGGAGCGTCTGTATTTTGCATAACATGTGACCCACCTAGAGGGAGCTGACATGATTGTCTGCCATCTTGCTGCTAAAGGTGTCCCCGAATATTCCAAACCTTGTAAAAGACTGGGAGAAAAATGAGAAGAAAAATTGTGTGGTTTGGTCACATTGAGTCACTGTAGTTTTTTTTTCTTACCTGTGCTTCGTAGCACTAGTTGTTGGGTACACAATACAATACAGCAATATGTAATGGTCAAATATTACCCTGTGTACCTTTAAATAAAAGTTGGTGTATTTGTTTTTACATGAATTTTTCATCTTATTTTTGGTCTGAAATGGTTAGAACGCCCCTAACAACCGAAGAAAATTTGTATGAGCCTTGCGGTTCAAAGTCAAGGAACAAAGTCACGCATTCTAGTCTGGAAATACGGTACATACAACAGAAACATAATGATAGCATACAGTGGTGTGTGCTTGTTTAGGACGTGGACCTGTATCATGAGAAAACACGCTACTTTGGTGTGTCGGAGCTTTTGGAGTCCACACGCACAGGAAGCAGCCTGCCTCTGATGCGATGTGATTCTTCTTTTGAAAGCATGGCATCTGCACTAGAGGAAAGGTACACACTGTCAGTAAAATATATATAGCCACTCAAATGTTTTAAACTTATAATACAGATATGAACTATTTTGCTTTTCCGCTAGGTTTCCAAAGCTGCACAGCGCTGTGATCCGCACCACAGTTCTGATCCACCACTACTGCACAGCGCTGATGGCTGTTTCCGGAAGAATTGGCGGCTCACACAACCTTCACAAGCACACATCAGTGGAGACTTTGGGGATTGTGCAGGCGCTGCTCAGTGCTGCCGAGCAATGCCCGGCGAACCACGGTCACATGATCCTGCTACGGATCCCGTCCTTGGCCCTTGCAGCTTGGGCGCATCGGCGATTGGCCCGAGTCAGGAGGCAGCTGGGTCTCGAGGAAAGCTTTGAAATCATATTGGGGAATCCAAGCCAACCGCTGAATGTCGGACACAACTTTATTGATCAGATCAAGGTATGCAAAAGTAGTCGAGGAATTTTCTCAAGTATGTGAAGAGAGCGCTCTTTGCGGAGTTCGCATGTTCTTCAAGTGCTTGTGTGGGTTTTCTACGGGACTTCTGGTTTCCTCCTAAATCTCAAAGACATGCTGGTGGCTTGAAAGAATGGTTGTCTCTGTGTGTCCTGCGACTGGCTGTCAACCAGTTGAGCGTGTCCTCTGCCCACTGCTCCAGCATGCTCGCAATTCTGGTGAGGGTAAGCAGTGCAGAAAATGTGGATTAATGAATATGGTGGAAGGCGTCTCTGGCTTTCACACCCAATTCCCTTTTGTGTGGTCTATATATTTGTATGCCCTTGCTGCCATTTATACAAAAAAGTAAAAAAATGTTTTTTTCAAATGAAAGCAAAGATATGGAAATGTATACAGACCAAATATAATCAGCTGTAATATAACTGTACGAGCAAGAATTTCAGTTTTTGTATTTTTTGCATTTTTGTCTTTATCTTTACATTCTAAACATTCCAACATAAACATTAGATGAAGACAAAAAAGTTAAAAATTAGGCAAACTAACAAAAAACTGATACATATTTAACATAAGAGCGACAATATGAAAAATGCCTTTTTGTCCCAGCTCGTACAGAATGGCTTGTTTGCTATAGATTAAGAAGAATACTAAAGTGAAGATACTACAAATATGAATTGTACATTGTGATAATTTCTGGATTAATGACTATTATAACAATAGAAAAATAATATGATATTATAATGAGTTGATATTATTGATAGAACAAATGTCAAAAGATGTTTAGGGGAAGGGTCTCCTATAAGCTTTGGCTTCAACCCATCATCCCTCTTTCTTTTTGTGTGATTTATTTATATTCCCATTTCTGTTTTTTTGTTGTTGTTGTTTTTTGTAGCTGTGGTTGAAAATCCAAGAAGCTGATTGGGTTCCTCGTACTTACCTGGAGCTCGAGGCGCTCCCCTGCATTCTCATCCTATCTGGAGCTGAACCTCAAGGAGAATCACTTCCCAGGTTGGCACGTAAAAACCACCTCTGAGAACTCAAAACAGTGAGCAGAAAGTTAGCCTTGTCTCTGTCTACATTGTTCCTGCAGGTCACTGAAGTACTGTGACCTTCGGGTGATAAGTTGCTCATATCTGCAACGTACCACGCTTGAACAAGAGTTGGGGCTAGCAGCATACCTGCTGAAGGCAGAATCTCGGTCGCCGCAGAATTCGGGCCCAGGAAGTGACCTACTGGGGAGTGACGCAGAAAAACTCAGCAGCACTGACAACGAGGAAGAGGAGGGCCAGGATAATGGTAGTTTTTGACTGTCACAGTTATCTCTTTTGTTCCTTCAGTGCTATCAATGTTTGTTCATGTGTTCCTCTTGTCTGTCCTTCTAGAAAGCTCTCCTGTCTCCTCCAACCAGCCTCTCCAGTCCAGCCCAGATATCACAGCATTAGAGACATTCCCGATACAAAGCAGCTCGTCTACGTCTCCAAACGCCCCAAAGAGCATCGTGGATACCATTCCCTCCCCCTCACGGGCTCAGCTTCCTCCCCCGCCTCCTCAACTGCCTCCCCAGGCCTCTCCTCAGTCCTTTTTATACCCTCAACCTTCATTTCATCACACAAGCCAGTCTATAGCCCAGGCGTATACTCTAACCCAACCTATTTTCCAGCCCCACATTCTGACTCAAAGCCATCCGCTGGCCCAGTCAAACTCTCAACCTTACTTCCAAGTTTCCCACCCGCCGCCTCAACCCCTGGCCCCGGTCCGCCCTAAGCGTCACCCTTCAAAGTCTACCTCTTCTAGCTCTTCGTCCCCCCGAGCCTCTTCCCCTCACCTGAGTTGCTCATGGGCGCGGGGAGTGAGCCGACCACCCTCCGTGCTCCTCCCCCGCTCGCTTTACGACATCATCACCGCCAACGATGGGAGCGGTCTTCCACGATGTACCTCCTTCCTGCCACACATGTCAGTAGCATGGGCCAGCAGCTTTAGGTGAGACTTACGTATGTACAGTGGTACTTCTCTTTACACACAAGAATTTTGATACACGAGCTTTTTACAAAAAATGTTCTTGCTTTATGAAGGAAAATACAGTTCATGAGCAGTCTCAGGGGCTGCCACTGAAGCAGGAGTCGCCAACCTTTTTCAAGCTGAGAGCTCCTTTTTTTACGAATGAGCGCAAAGGGCACTCAATTTGATATGAATTTCTGTCAGGTTTAACCCAACAGATGTACAAAACCTATAAACAAAAAGACACAAAGAATCGTGAGTATAACTTACTTGCAAGGAGAAATATCCATAGTCTACCCTAAGGCAGTCTGCTGGATACTCTGAAATATTCTTATGCTCCTTGTCTATTTATTGTGTTCGGAAGGCCCTAATTTACATAAGGTCTCCTCTGCTAAGGGAAGGGGAGTAACAAAACAAACAGTTGAGACCTGTTTATACGATAACATGTTATCTATAGCAAACAAAAACTAGGTGTGCCTGCGGTCAGAGAGGTCCCTTATCTCGCCGCAGATAAGGTTTCATCCTGTTTCCTCCTTCTTCAAACACAAGCAAGAAAGGCGCATTGTATGCAAAGAAGCTTGTGCAATAGTAGAATAACATCTTTAGAGTTTAAATCCATCATTTCCCTCCTGTTTATTCACTTTGCACTATTTCTTTTTGTCATCCAATAACTTCTTCTCTCGATTTTCAGTTACAGAATCATGTTATAGTACTCATGTTACACTTAGAGGTTAAACTTTGTCGTCTGATTCACCGTAGTCAAAAACTTCTGAAAAAAGATCTGGAAAATGTAAGGAAGTGGCATTTGCCAGGCCAAAAAGGTCCCGGCGACGACGATCTTGAGGTCTTTGCAAAAAAAATGGCGTTGTGGAGGAAGTTCTCAAAGAGCTTGAGAAAGACGCGGTCATCCTTCTCCCGGTCCTTCTCCTCTGGGGTCTTTGGGCAAACGCAGCAAGGACCCTTCTTGGCCCCGGACAATTCTGACTTGGTGGGCTTGCTGATCTCCTCCATATCGCTAAATCCCGTGGCAGGGATCCGGATCGGGATCTTCAGCTCTTTGGAGCAGTAATTGTGCAGGTATAGCTCTCGGTCTTCTGGCTGCCGCTGCCATCTGACGAGGTAGTAAGTTAGGTTGCCGTTGGGAAAAAAGGCGGCGACCATTTGACCAGCAGCTTCGTGGATGAATTTGCGTAGGCACGGGGTTCTTTGGGCACGGTCGGCAATGACAGACGAGTTCGAATTCAAATAATGTCACTCTTTGCACCAGGAATGTGCTTGTCCTCCACCCGCAGGGTAATGGCCTTGACAAAAATGGCATACTGGGTCCAGGGTTTGAGGTGGTGAATGGCGACTTTGGGGTCCGTATTATTATCCTTCGGAAGATCCACGTCCACCATGTGCCAGCTGTTGGAACCGCAGCCGTCCTGGTCGTCGAATTCGGTGATGTTCTTGAGAACGGGCCTCCTTGTAGTAGACCATAAAGCTGATAAGGCCTTTGTAATCCCGTGGATGGTAGCGCTCCCACATCAGGCGGATGGCATAGCTGGACGTGCTGTTGGACAAAATCCTGAGGACGTGGCTCACACAACTGGCTCTTTCGCCGTTATTGCGAAAGTCGCCTTCCTGGGGCTTTTCCGTGACGCTGGTTTTCTCCCACATGGTGTGGATCTCAGACATGCAGAGTTTGGTATTGAGGCGGAAGAAGAGGCGTCCCGCACGGATGGTTAGGTTGTGCTGAGTCCAGTCCCAGAGGTTGTGAAGGTGCTGGATGTTGATGTCCAGATTGCCGGCGATGACGGTGCAGTCCTTGAGGGACTGAGCGGCGTTCACCGAGTCGATGACGGAGGTGGAGCAGATTTTGTCGCATAGGCCGTTGCAGGCGCTGCACAGCATCCGATTACTCTCGTTGGTGCGGACCCGGAAGGGCAGTCGGGCATGCACTCGCCCTCGTGGATGACGAAGTGAACGTCGCTGGGCAGGTGAACTTGTGAGCAAAGGTCCATGGTGATGCAGCGCCAGCCCTCGAACTTGAAAGTGCCGGGCGGGCAGTCGGGCACGCAGCGGCCTTCGTGGTAATAATGCAGGCAGGCGGCGCATGCCGTGTCGCTGTTTGCGTGCGTGCAGCTGCCCAGACATTGGCGGTGGCAGCATTCGCCTTTTTCGGTGCATGCGTGCTTGCAACGGCTGGGACACATTAATCGTTGCCCATTCGCAGCAGCTCCACCAGGATGGAAAGTTCTTTTTCCTACCACACTGCAGCACGGTTGTATGCCGCAAACTTCCAGTGAGAGGTTTTGAAGTGACCCTGCAGCGCCCTCCAGAGTTGCAGGGTTGGAGCTCTCAGCAAGGAGTGTCAAATATGGCTTCACCACTGCCGGGTGCAAAAGCATCTCAGCGCCCGTGGGGTTCTTGGAGAAACCTGGGGAACGCCATCCCAGTTGTCTTCCTGAGAGTTCTTTTACTTTTTCTTCTTCTCTTTTGCACATTAAGGTTTTCTTCAAATAACAATAAAAACGTTGCTATAATTGCTACTATCAATTCGCCTACCGCTACCATTCTACCTGTTAGCATTCTACCTGCAGATATACAATTCCTCCTAACACTTCCAGAGTTGTGGACAATCTTCACTGGTTTGAGACGACTGCAAACTATAATTGCAGCCCCCTTTGTAGCCAGACTTCCTCTGAAAGTTTTGTTGAGGAATAACAGCTCTCCAGTAGGTACCACAGTGCTATTACAATGACGCCTAAGAACAATCAAAGCGTATGCTAAAATAGAAACATTGAAACAGTTATTTTACTCATGCTTAATTACTTTCTTACAGTGTGTCAAATGAGCTCATGTGTTTTTCTGCAATCTTTACTGCTTTTTATCAGGACCCAATCACCTGGTTCAACTAATTGGCTTTCCTATGGAGACATAAAAAGTGTATCATCGTTATCATTATGATCCGCCTGTTGCTTCTGGTGCTGCAACATTTTTCTCATGTAATCAACCAGAGTACTTTCATCATCAGTTTCCCACATATTTTTAAATAATGGTAATTCACCAAATATTACTTCATATGGTGTTAGCACATTTGTACTGGTGATGTTAATATACAGTTTTACTAATTCTAGACATTTAGTCCATGGTCTTTTGGTTTCTTCCATACACTTCCTAAGTCTGTTTTTTTATAGTTCCATTCTTTTATTTCCACTAACCCTGCACTTTATGGGTGATAAGCACAGTGATCTTTTAGGTCTATATGAAATGCCTATTTTAGTTAATTTTTTTGATTTACAAAATGTGAACCATTATCACTATAGATCTTTTCTGGAATCCCATAACATGGAATTATGTCTTGGCATAATGCTTTAGCTACTGTTAGCGCATCTGGGTGTTTTGTAGGAAAAAGCTCTATCGATTTTGAGAATGAACCTATTATCATTAAACATAACTTTTTCCCTTCACTATTGTTAAGTTCTATAAAGTCCATAAAAGGTGATTAATTACAGTTCTCTATCTTTGGAAACTGTCCTCTCTTTGGTCTTAGATTACCCTGAGCATTGTGCTTTGCACATATCAAACATGTTCTACAATTTTTTATTTTATTATTATTATTATTATTATTTTAATAGGAGTTAAAACCATAGGTTATCAATATCTGGTTTATCAATCCTACTATCCCTCCTGTTGAGACATGTCTTCCCTTGTCTCAATATTTCTGCCCATTTGTATAGATTTTTTGGTAGGATTGGTTTATCTTCTTGTCATTTACAGATTCCATCTTTTAGGTGTACTCCTTTTCTTTTCCAGAGTTCTTGCTCTGGTTTAGGCGATTGTTGTTGCATTTCTTGTAGTATTTTGTTTTTTTTAAGGCATTTTCTGTTAGACTTAGAACTGTTATTTCTCGTTGTGCAGCTTGTTTTGCTATTTTATCTGCAAATGCATTGCCCTTTGAAACTGGGTTTGTTTCTGGTGTGTGGGCCACACATTTACATATAGCTAACTGTTTTGGCAGCTGCACTGCTTGTAATAGTTCTGTTAGCAGTTTTGCATGTGTCACTGGTTTTCCTGTTGATGTTATCATACCTCTATTTTTCCAGTGTTGTGCAAACGTGTGAGTTGTTGCATAGGCATACTGGCTATCTGTGTATATTGTTGTTGTTGTTCTTTCATAAGTTTGCAGGCTTCTGTTAGGATCACTAATTCTGCAGCTTGAGCTGAACAATGTTGAGTTAATGCTTCTGCCTTTAATACTTTATCATGTGTTACTACAGCATAGCCTGTCCTCCTTTTTCCTGTTTCATCTTTCTTTCCTACGAAACAATACTTTCTCTGTTATTTTAGCCTTTTTTTCTTTTGTTCACGTTTTGTTTCCTTTCTTCTTTAAGTTAAATGACCATGTAAACATTATTTTTTATCCATGCAGATATATTTTTAAATTCTCATGATCTGTCTCAAGATAATTAATCTGCTATTTTTAAATTCCTATGATCCTACCTCCTCAACCTCAATCAGTTTCTCGTTATCTTCTGAAAACACTCCTTCCATAGAAATTGTTTCTTTTTAACTATAAGTCAGCATTTGTTACGTATTTATTAATCATTTGTTAATTGTAACATGCTTATACTTAAAAATTAAGCGTGGCTTATTTCACCTTCTCTTGAAGGACTTTTTATCAGTTGTCCTCCTAGGGGATCTTGTTCTTGGCGCTAAACTCATCAAAATTCCAAACCATCACACTGTCTAAACATCAAAAATCTCAAAAATGCCAAATGGAACTCAACGTCAAATCTTTTTTAATTGTCATTTCCTCTCTCTTCAATCATAATCAACTATCTTTTCTCATTGATTCAATATAAAACAACATATACTTGTCACTAATAAATTGCCTTATCAACTCGCATTGTATTATATTATATTATTATCATAATCTTCGGTTTGCAATAGTCTTTTCTCTTTGCAGCCCCTTAATATCCTTAGAGATTAAGAGCTATACAAATAAACATGACGTTATCTGAATTAATACTTAATACTGTGTGTATTTTTTTTCCTTTTAAAAACAAAGCACATCTCATTTAGAGATTAAAACAGAAAATTTAATTTCCAATCTCACGATTTCTTTTTCTGTGTTAATAAGTCGTTATTTTCAAACTTATTTCAAAATTTTGATTATTTGAAATGACTCAGATTTCCTGCTCTTTACTATGCAATATTCTTTTTCTTTCCCTGGTTCTACTAATATATCATCTACATAAGTTAATAGTTCGCTCTTATTTAGAGGCTCGAAACTTACTTGAGAGTAAATTCTTGGACTTTCACAATACCCTTGAGGTAATCTGGTGTAGGTATATATTTTACCTTTAAACGTAAATGCAAACCAAAATTGATTGTCTTTATGCACTGGTACTGAGAAGAATGCGTTGCTTATATCTACCACTGTGAAATATTTTGCCTTTGGGTTCAGTGAGTTCAATAGCGTGTGTGGATCCACCAAACAGGGACCTTTGGATCACTGTATTATTTACTGCTATCAAATCCTGAACAATTGTCCATCATGTTGATGGGGGTGCCTCATTTACAGGAAATATCGGTGTGTTTACGGGCGACTCAGCACATTCTATTAGTACTCCCGCCTTCTTTAGATCTTCTATTATTGGTTTTATTCGTTCCATTGCATCTGGTCTTAAAGGATATTGTTTTATTCTGGGCCGATGTTCTGTTTTGGGTCTTATTATTATAGGTTGTGCTCCTTTTACTAGTCCTACATCTGTGGGTCCCTGGGACCATAGTTTATTAGGAATTTGTTTTAATAGCTCCTGCTGTTCCTTAGTAAAGTAAATGTGTCATTCCTTCTTTTTTTTCAGATGTACTCCTGAGTTTACTATTATAGTCCAGAATAATGACTTCCTGGATAGTCCAGTAGAATCGCTGAACCATGTGTTAACGCCTGTTGCTACCCAGTACCGTACATTTTCTCCTCTGTAATATTATTTGTGTATAAATATTGTGGTATTTCTTTCTTCTTCTTCTTCTAAAGCAAAACAACATATTATGTCCATGCTTATTAGCATTTAATTAGATATTCATAATTTTCTTTTATATTAGTAGCTTTTCTATAAAAGTAATGTTATAAATGGTAAATGGTCTGCATTTATACAGCGCTTTTCAAGTCAACGAAGACCTCCAAAAGCACTCTATAATGTGCTTCACTCTCACCCATTTGCTTTTTTAGTCATCTAGACTTAACACAATTCAATGTTGAAAAAGTAAAGTTATTTGTCCCAATCTATGGTATTACGGTTAGTCTCACTTAATTTTCAACCAATTATCTTTTTTGATATTTAATTAACTTTCCCCTTTATGTTTCTCTTTTTTTTTTTGTATGCTCCTTTTCTTAATATTTATTTTCTTTTCCCTTTATACCTTCTTTTACTTACTCTTATCTTTCTGTATTTGTAACTTCCCTACCTGTTCTGCCAACAATCCATTCTCAACATAACATTCCTTCCTTACACGCTCTCTCACAATAGCTTTTTAGCTCACTAGTTTAATGCGAAAATGACGTTTAATCATCTCACTTAATTTTAATTTTTTCCTTCAAACCAATTAAATCTACTATTTTAGCTTCACTTATTTAATGTGAAATTCACATATATTGATGTGCAACAAGTAATATTACTCATTTGTATTCCACTCAATACATTTTTCCTCCATATTCATTGAAAATAAATTATTTATTAACGCTTTTTCAATACTTTTTGTATAAAAATGCCTTTATCTCAAATTAATTTATTCCAATTCACTCAATTAGATTTTTCCTAGTCTTCCCAGTCCTTATTTTACCAATTTTTTTTACTGAAAACAGGAATATCTTATCTTTTTCTGTATTATTCTGTCATTATCTTGAATTAACGCATCTAAAATAACTCACTCATTTTTTCCCTAAATTTCTCAGTTTTTAATTTATCGATTTTCAACTAAAAAATTCGGACCGCAAGAAAAAAAATCTCCAGAACCATCTGTGGTGCCTGTGTTAAACACCCTTATGGTGAACACCTAATCCTCAAAAAATCTACTTTTTCCAACTCCTTTAATCTGTTCTATCAATTCTTCTTAAATATCACTCTTTAAACAATCTCAGCTCTTTTGAAAACGTACTTTTTTTAGCGTTTAGCTTTCTTTTTGACAAGTAAGACAGACAAACATATAACATAAGACATACACAGGGCCCAAACAATCAAACTTCTAATAAATTTAACAAAATTTGGTGATTTAGGTTTCTTATTTTTTCTTTATACAGTATGTTTTCTAAGTTTAAAACCTGTTCTTCAAATTTCTCATGGCGAGTTTTGAAAAGATATTCTTCCTCTTCCTCATTTTTATCCTTTAGCTTTATCTCTATCTCAAATTTCATTTCAGGCTTTGGTCCTGGTTCCGGGCCTAGTCATGCACTCTGATAGTCTTGTGGGGAAGAGTTGCCTCTGCAATTTATAGCAATATGCCCTTCCTTCCCACAAGACCAACAGGTTCTAGGTTTATTGCTTGCACGTGATCCAAAACCTCTGCCTCTACCTCTAGATTGTTGAAAGAACACTGTGGTTCCTTCATCTTCTTGGTAGAAAATTGTTGATGGCTTCTTCTCCCCTTTCTTACTTTTGATCACTTTCTCAGCATGGAGGGCATGATTTATGTATTCTGCAAGTGTTCCTCCATTCATGCTTCTATAGTGGCGATTTACCCATCCACTAATCTCTGGTAAGGAGCCTGAGTGCAATGCATTTTTTAATTGTTGTTTATAGGGGCCCTCGTCAGCTCCATCACCAGGTTCTAACCCACTATGTGCCCTAAACACCTTTTCCATTCTTACTCTGTATTCATCAAATGGCTCATCTGGTTTTTGTTTACATCTCCCTATTTCAGTGTAATTTGCTCTTTTCCTGTATTTAGTTCTGATTCTTTCTAGGAGAGGGGTCACCTGTTGTGTCAATCGTTCAGATTCGGGTGCAAGTATCACGGGAGGGTTAGCGTCATTAGTTGGAGAGTATGCTACTTTTACGTGGAACCAATCTGGCCCTAATTGTGTCATCCAAACTTGCTGTACTTCCATTCCGTTTAGATGATAAGATCGCCTTAGATTTTCTATCTGCGTTATGAATTCCTCTACATCCTCTCTCTCCTGTCTTGGCCTCCTTTCACCTTCCTCTCGCTGTCCTGCTATTTTTATCCAGACTTGTGTCTGTTCATAACATTCTTTTCTCATCTTATTATTTTTCTGTTTGCATTTGTTTCTTATTTTTTGTTGTAGTTCTCTAATGCCTGCTGTGGACAACTTCCCATTAAAGTTATATTGTTTTATCCAGTAACATAGGGGTTCTATTGCTGAGGAATCTTCCTTTTCAATAACTTTCCAGTCTTTGCACGAAAAATCTTCTAAAAGCTTCTGTTTTACTTTACTTTGCCCCTTTCCCATTTTTAGAACTAAATTTGGACTCAGTGGTTTTTAATACCTAGTGTATTCTAACACTGAGTTTCTCTTTCAACAGGATGGTGATAAATAACCTTTTGTGGTAAAACTCACTTCAACCTATGCAGGTGGAATTTTCTTGCATACATGCATCCACAAAGGCTCACCATTTATTCCCTGTTGCTTTGGTATAAAATACAATTACCTAGTGGTAATAGTATTTTCTTTCACACTCACTTTCACTCTTTTTGAAGAACAAAGAACTTCCCTTGAGTTCTTTTTAAACAGAGAGGAACCCTTGCCCTTTTACTTAGACAGGGATGTGATTTTTCCGCTAATTCGCGGAATTCCGCTTTTTTTATCTCCAAAAATAAAATTTTAAAATTTCCGGTGTTTTAATTGGTAAAAAAAAACGATTTCGTCTCGACAGCATGCCATTTGAGTGTTTCCGTAACTGAAATGAAACGTACTTGCGATTGGTTGAAGTCTCGTGTTGACCAATAAACGCGCTTGTTATAGGAGTGTGCCATTGTTCATTTCTCACACGTTTTTGCCGGGTGTTTAAAGAAAGATGTCCGTGATCGAACGCAAAGATGCTCCGCGAGCTAAAGAAATTGATAAGATTGTAAAAAACAAGTTTCGATGGGACTGGTTGGAGAAGGAATTATCTACGAATGTTGGAAAGAAGACTGTGACGAATTTGTTCAATGACTTTATTCGGAAGATCGATCGTGCCGGGAAAGCACTTTGCATTTGGTGTCATGATACCATCGACTATGGTGGGAGAGGTTTCAAAGCTCTTGAAAGTCACGCAAAGAGCAAAAAACACGTGAAAGAACTCCAGTCAAGAACGACAAATTATTCCATCGCTGGAAGTTTCGGTGCCCAAACGAAAACTCCAAAACTTTACGGCCTCCATCCCTTATTGACATCACAATCGGAAGCGGTAATAAAGAGACGTGATCCACCCCAACAACCTGTACCAGTTGCTGATAGAGTCGTGAATTTTGAGGTAGGTGGTAAACTTTTCAAATTTATTTGACAGTTTTCCCATTTTTTTCGAAAATATTATAACGTAATAAAAATGGCCATAAATATTTAACAATTACAATAATAGATTTTCATGTGTACATTACACCAACACTTTACTGTAGGGCCTATACTTATTGTACTTTCATTTATCAAATACTTGGATACGCTGCTATTAAAGAAATAAATTATTACATTTAAAATATGATTTAGGAAATTTAAAAATAACCATCTTCTTTACAATTAAGATAGTGGCGTTGGGGAAATGTTTTTTAATGTGACTGATTTTGAGTTGACTTAAACTGTAATTTTATATGGGATAGTTCAATATACATTGAAAATTTATGCTGTTGTCTTGTCTATTTCTTTGTCATCTGAGTGCATTGAAAGTACTTAAAAAAACCCATGAGCTCCGGGGGGGGCTTCGCCCCACTTTTCCCCCCACCAGGGCACTGCCCTGGTCCTACCTGGTTTCCCCCCCCCCCCCCCCCCAGCTAGCAATCACACACCCCCCCCCCCCCCCCCGCTAATTTTCAGATAATTTCACTTTGGTCAAATCACATCCCTGCTTAGAGGAACCCTTGCCCTCTTACTTAAAGAACTTCCCTTGAGTTCTTTTTGAAACGGAGAGGAACCCTTTCCCTCTTACTTAAGACTTCACTTATTGAAACATGAATATTTTGTTTGTTTGTTTGTACATGATTCAATTGTTTGTTTGTTTGTTTGTAAATGATTCAAATTGAATCTTTTCTTCCGGCGCCGTCACGAATGGCAGCCACTCCAGCAGCTCCCGTGTTATTTTCGATTGTTCTCGATTGTTCTCAGCTCAGGGATGCTGCTGGAAATGTGAATTTCCCTTCGGGGATGAACAAAGTATCTATCTATCTATCTATCCATCTATCTGTGTCTTAAGTCTTACTGGCCACGTTTCTCTTTTACCTAATAGTGCCTAGGATTGTTAGGATTTATTTTCTTAACTCTGTTTTGAATTCTTCACACTCATACCCTTTTACTTTAGTCACATGCATTCCTTTTTAAAATAAAAGTTTTACTCACAGTTCTCTGAGTCCTTGGACTTTCCGTCAACCTTCGGATCCCAACTTGTAAGGAAAAGGACCAGTCCCGAAAAGGGTCTTAATGCTGTGGCCACAGACTTGCCTGGATCTTTACTCACACGCTGGGATCGTCAGGTATCTTGGAATCCGGCTCTCGAAGGACCAAATAAATGTCAGGTTTAACCCAACAGATGTACAAAACCTATATACAAAAAGACACAAAGAATCGTGAGTATAACTTACTTGCAAGGAGAAATATCCATAGTCTACCCTAAGGCAGTCTGCTGGATACTCTGAAATATTCTTATGCTCCTTGTCTATTTATTGTGTTCGGAAGGCCCTAATTTACATAAGGTCTCCTCTGCTAAGGGAAGGGGAGTAACAAAACAAACAGTTGAGACCTGTTTATACGATAACATGTTATCTATAGCAAACAAAAACTAGGTGTGCCTGCGGTCAGAGAGGTCCCTTATCTCGCCGCAGATAAGGTTTCATCCTGTTTCCTCCTTCTTCAAACACAAGCAAGAAAGGCGCATTGTATGCAAAGAAGCTTGTGCAATAGTAGAATAACATCTTTAGAGTTTAAATCCATCAATTTCTAACGTAACAACTCATCAAGTTATTACTATGTTGTTACTATATAGAGTAGAGTACAGTACCTGTATTCTGCAGCAAATTTGTTTTGATTACATCTTTTTAATCACATTTTGTAGCATTTCTTTTTGTGACCTTAGACATGAGTTTCAGAAAGAGAAACAATACGGCAGGCATGTCCAAAAACCGGCCTGGGGACAAGTTAAAGCCTGTGATCAAATTTATACTGGCCTGTGGCCTCTGTCATAAAGTTAGTAATGTTGACCGCAGTAAAAAATACATTTTTACAAATATATATATATATATATATATATATATATATATATATATATATATATATATATATATATATATATATATCATTATTTCACCAAATGATGGCAGTGGCAATCTGGCCACCTTTCCCTTGGCTTTGTGTGAGAACTTTAACACACCCTATTTTTGACATGGCAACTGTAATTAAAGGAGGAGGATGACAATTGAAACAAAGCAAGAAAGAAAGAAAAACACGAAGGCGGTGTTCTTGTGAGTGACCAAGCCAAGTAGTACAATCCAGAAGCTGCGAGTGCTGATAACAAAACTTGGGAAAAATTTACCAGTGCTTGGCTGCAATAATTTCGAGGGGAAGTTATATTCCTATTGCAAAAAACAGCATCTACAAAGGGGATTATAGAGGTGCTGGCCAAGTAGGAGGAAGTTGCTGCTTTCGTTGAAAAAAACCATCCAGACAAAGTGGCAACTGGTCTCATGACAGCTCTCTTTAATGACACTTGCCTTACGCATTTCCCTAACATATTGAAGCGGAGGCAGGGACAAATCATCTTGGTTAGGTTTCTTTTCAAAAGAATTGTAGAAAGTGATAGAGTTGCGAGTCAAGCTGAAAGGGCAAAACAAAGTGATTAATAAAAAATAAAACAGGCAGTATTTTCTTTTTTAGATGTGCTGTAAAAATGTTGTGAGGTACACATTCATTTAAAGTTACAGTGTTTTTAGCTATTTAGGGTAATTTTTATCCTTTTGAGACATTGGGAAAGGGCCAATTAGTTTTTATTTCATATTGGGAAAATGTGGGGCAGCACGGCGGCGCAGTGGTTAGCGCGTGTGCGGCACTGTTCTAAGGTCTCGGGAACCTCCTGTGTGGGTTCAAATCCAGCTACAGGACTTCCTGTGCGGAGTTTGTATGTTCTCCCCGTGCTTGCGTGGGTTTCCTCCGGGCACTCCGGTTTCCTCCCACATTCCAAAGACATGCATTTCAGGTGGATTGGCCAGTCCAAATTGTCCCTAGGTGTGAATGAGCGAGCGAGTTGTATATCCCTGTGTGCCCTGCGATTGGCTGGCAACCAGTTCAGGGTGTCCCCTCCCACTGCCCGATGATTGCTGGGATGGGCTCCAGCACCCCCGCGACCCTACTGAGGATAAGCGGTGCAGCTAATGAGATGAGATGATGGGTAATTTTTATCCTTTTGAGACATTGGGAAAGGGCCAATTAGTTTTTATTTCATATTGGGAAAATGTGGGGCAGCACCGCGGCGCAGTGGTTAGAGCGTGTGCGGCACAGTTCTGAGGTCATAAGATCGAACCTCCTGTGTGGAGTTTGCATATTCTCCCCGTGCTTGCGTGGGTTTCCTCCGGGCACTCCGGTATCCTCCCACATTCCAAAAACATGCATGTAAGGTTAATTGGCTGGTCCAGTTGTCCCGAGGTGTGACTGAGCGAGCGAGTTGTCTGTCCCTGTGTGCCCTTCGACTGCCTGGCAACCAGTTCAGGGTGTCTCCTGCCCACTGCCCGAAGATGGCTGGGATGGGCTCCAGCACCCCCTGCGACCCTGCTGAGGATAAGCGATGCAGAAAAAGGATGGATGGATGGATGGATATACAGAAACTTGACAAAAGCGTTTGACATTGGGGGTTGCAGATAATATTGCACATTTTAAACCATATTTTTTCTTTTTATATTTCTTTTTTTTTAAATGGGGTAACATGTCGATCTGAAGCACACTGTATTTTTTACTTTACTAGAAATAATTCTTAAAATAATAAAAACATCATGAGATAATAAAACTGATATTTGAAATAAGAAAGAAAATATTTGTCATTGGTGCAAAAAATGTATTCTTGATTTGCCTTTTTTTGCTTGGTTGTTTTCCTTATTTTACTACATTTTTCTGTATTGATTTTTGATTGTGTTCTATTAATTAAAACTGAGCACGCTTTTTTATTGGCTCCACTACTTTTGGCAAGTATAAACAGGTGTGAAATACTTTCCACTTAGATTTTAGCCTGTATGTGTTGCCATGTCAGTTTAATCTACCCAGATTTATCATAACCCTTAGCTATCCTAAAATTAGAATCGTCTTTACTGTAATTGACAACAATATTGTTTACAACGAAATTAGACATGGCACTACAGAATAGACTTAAATATCATAAAAATGTAATGCTAGTATAAATAGGCAAATATATTTACAATGTAGTGCTTGGAGACGTGCCTAAGTTTTAAGTGCATAAGAACAATATCCATCCATCCATTCATCATCTGCATCGTTTATCCTCAGTAGGGTGGTTGGGGTGCTGTAGCCCACCCCAGCTATCTTTGGGGAGTGGACAGGGAACACCCTGAACTGGTTGCCAGCCAGTCGCAGGGCACACAGAGACAGACAACTCTCTTGCTCATTCACACCTAGGGAAAATTTGGACTGGCCAATTAACCTGACATGCATGTTTTGGGGAATGTGGAAGGAAACCGGAGTGCCCGGGGAGTCTGCACTAGCTGGAATTGATCCCTGAACCTCCGCACTGTGGGGCTGCATGCTGACCACCCAGTCACCATGCTTCCCCCATAAGAACAGTAGTGCAAAAAAAAGCGTGCAATGACATTTAGCAGAAACATAATTCCAAAATTAGTCATGAAATAAGATATCAATACTCATTTTTATACATAGGCAAAATATTTATTGTTTACATTCTTGTGTGCTTGTTTAGGGTGTTGATGACCTTTCGGAAGAAACTGCCTCTGAGCCTGTTAGTCCTAATTTTAAAGGAACTGCAGCATCTGCTAGAAGTAAAAAAGAAAGGGGCTACACTCAGAGGCGGTACCAAGGGGGGCAGAGGTGGACACGCTCTGCCCACCCGAAAAAAACAGAATGTAGTGGTGAGGGCAGTCTGAAAAAAAGAAAAAAGACAAACAAAAGAAAAGAAAAAAAGAGGAAATTGAGCAAGAAAAAAGTAGTCAAATGTCCATGCTGATGAATAAGTACAGGTGGCATAATTGATCTAAACACACTCGGAGAAAAAAACGTTGTTTTTTTTGTGTAAAGGCCTTTGTTGAGTAAGATGATGACATGCACAGAACAGTCGCTATACTACCGCCAGTGGACGGTCCCACGTGCTTACCACATGGATAGCAGCAATCGCACTGAAGGGCGCAGTGACAACTTTCACCCTCGTCGCCTACTCCTCAGCGGACCTCCACAGGTAACTTATGCCTTTTGGTCAAAATCTTGCATATTTATTTACCTTCTTTTGGCTACGATGTAATTTGCTAGGTGGGTAAGACAGGCGCTTATCTGCACTTTCTGGGTATTTTGTCTCGGATGCTTATCAGGCTCATGGAAGTGGACATTTACAATGAAGAGGAGATCCACTTGAGTGAGTAAAAGAAGCAGGTGTGAATCAACTGTTACATACTTGGATTAAAGTGATGTCTGTGCAATGGTTATGTGGAACTAGATTTACAATCGAACGGCGTTCAGTACAAACCACCCAATGCCTCGTTACCGGACCCAGCCATCATGAAGACTTTGCTCTTTGACTATACCGTACATGACCCCAAATATGATGACATCAGCTTAGTCTATAACCCTGGTTATAAACCAGGTTCTGATGGTGAGCCCTCCATGACCAAAACATGTATATTTACATATGAAGATTAATTACATAACAGTATGCAATTATGTAAAGTGTTTATTTTGCCTTTTAGCCAACCTCGTGCAACAGGATGAAGTGTGCCTCCGAAGACGCACAACCAGAATCAAACTGTCCAAGTACGCAGCCTTCAACACTTACCACCATTGTGAACAGTGTCACCTGTACTTGGGCTTCAACCCCAGATACCAGGTCAAATATAATTATAAATAATTCATGTTTTTGGTTTTCAAAATCTGGAAATGTCAAGATTTATTTCTCCATTCTAGATGTATGAATCCACACTTCATGCGTTCACATTCACCCATTTGCTACTTGGGGAAGAAATCCAGTTGTACTTCATCATACCCAAGTCCAAAGAGCACTACTTCAGTTTCAACCAACCAGGAGGACAGTTAGAGGGGATGCGATTGCCTCTCGCTGCAGACCGGGTGAGTCAGTAAACTGTAATGTTTATTTTGGAATCCTAGATGGTGCTGGTGGTCACGCATAACCTTGCCAATAGGAGCACTTTTTTTTGTACTCGGTTTATCAGAATATACGTGTAATTGCTGAACCGATTTATTTATTCATTTGAATATAAAACTGAGACATAGTTTTCAAGATTTCCTGATCAACTAAAACATGGGCTTTATTTGTCGTTAAAAGTTGATAGTATATATATTTTCTCCATTCGGTATTTATTAACAATACCCAATTGGGTTCAAAGAGCTTATTTTCCCCCCTGACCGCGTCTATCTGTTCCTATTTTACTTTTTGCAACGCTCTTCAGGACACGCAACACATTGGGTAGGAGAAAAGGGAGAGGGGGAAGGCTTAAATATACTGAGATTTCTCTGGTTAAAATAATCTATTGGTTTATAACAAAAAAAGTCAATTATTTCCTCTTTTGTTCAAAATAGAGCCCAGATTGCATCAAAAGTCCAATTTTTACTCCCACTACGGGGCGCCATGAGCACGGCCTCTTCAACCTTTATCACGCTATGGACGGAGCCTCGCATCTCCACATCCTGGTAGTCAAAGAGTACGAAATGGCCGTCTACAAGAAGTATTGGCCCAACCATATTCTTCTGGTGTTGCCTCCTGTCTTCAATGGAGCTGGGATCGGTGCCTATCTTATGATCACACAAAACACAGTTTTTTTTTCCTCTAGTGCATTTTTAAAAAGTGCTTGTTTTTATTTACTAGGAGCTGCTCACTTTTTGATCAAAGAGCTCTCATACCACAATCTAGAGCTGGAGCGCAGTCGGCGGCAGGAGGGAAGCGGGCCCACCAGCGATGTTTGGCCCTTCATCGTCCTGGCCGATGATTCATGCGTGATGTGGAATGTCATCGACTTCAACGCTCGAAAGCAAGTGCTCACACTCTTCCTAACAGTGCTTTTTAAAGTCCAATAAGGGTTATACTCAGGGGAGTAACCAAGGGGGGTAGTGGGTGGGAAGCACCCACCCATGGACAAGCTCTGCCCACCCAAAGAAAACAGGATGTAGTTGTGAGGGTGTTCTGTAAAAAAAGAAAAAAGACAAACAAAAGGAAAAAGGAAGTGAAAATGAGAGAAAAAAAAATCTACCAAGAAAAAAAGCACAAAGAAACAAGCAAGGACACAAAAGAAGAAAAGGAAAAGGAGAAAAAACTGGATAAGAACTGAAAAAAGTAAGAAAATTAGGAAAAATCAAGGAAAATAAAAAGCTACGAAAAAGGAGGAAAAACAAATCAAGCAAGAAAAGGGGTAAAAAAAGCTCGGAGAAAACGGAACAAAAGAAAAATAGGGTAAAATAGAAGAAGAAAACAAGCAAGGTCACGGGGGTGCTGAAGCCCATCCCTTTCTTCGGGCAGTGGGCAGGGGACACCCTGAACTGGTTGCCACAGGAACAGACAACTCACTCGCTCATTCACACCTAGGGACAATTCGGACCGGCCAATTAACCTGACATGCATGTTTTTGAAATATAGGAGGAAACCGGAGTGCCCGGATGCAAGCACGGGGAGACCATACAAACTCCACACCGGAGGTTCGATCTCATGACCTCAGAACTGTGCCGCACATGAGCTAACCACTGCGCCCCTGTGCTGGCCATTAAAAGGCATATATATATATATATATATATATATATATATATACATACATACATAATGTGTGTGTGTGTATTATACATACAAATATGAATTAAAGGATAACATTTTTCATCAGAACACATCATTTATAAATTTTAAAGGTATATTAAGTTTTGAAAGTAAAACGAATGTAAAAAAAAAAGTCGGTAGGTTCACTCCGAGCGTCAGTAAAATACCGTAAATTCCGGACTATAAGGTGCACCTGATTATAAGCCGCACCCCCCACATTTCGGGGGGACCGGTATATTAGCCGCATTTATCCACATTGGGAACAGAAGTCCTTTTTAACTGAACAGTTTTATTGGTGAGAACTTGTATAGATTTGATGTTTCTCTGTTGCTTGCTAATTATGAGACATTTTATACTACACCTCTGAGCCACTAGGTTCAAACGCTTGTTTTCAATGGAGGGGCTGAATCAAGGTACTGACCTGATGGGGTTTGGGGTTTTTAAGGGTTATTGATCTATCTTCGTTATTCATTATCCATTATCCGTTATCGGTCAGTTCATAATACGCTACAAAGCCTAGGAGCCGGGACACTTACTCTCAGCCAAAAGGCCAAGCTAAGGTCCTAGCCCTAAAGCCTTGCTGCGATCATTGCGAATGCACCGTTCCCGGAGAGTCACACGCCTACACATCTAGATTTTCATAACCGGCTGATTGAACGGAAAATGATACCGGTTCTTATCATTTGATGCAGACCTGCAAAGTCCAGGTACCAGTTGAAAGTAATCCAAGGGAAAAAAAGTGTATATTTCCAAAGGTAAGGGTGGGAAAAATATATATGCACCTTTGTCTGCGGTGTCCACAAACACTCACCTTTACTGGTCCCAATTTCCCATAATCCCCCGCATCTGTTACACCCCTCTTTTTAAATGGTCAGTGAAAGACTTATCAGAACAAGTGTCCAAAATAAATACAAATAAATACATGACAAAAATATACAGTTGCAAATACATATTATACATGGTTACACATTTTTACGAAGAAAGACGGTACACCGAGAGAGTTTTCAAAGCTTTAATAATAATAATATAACTTTCATCCCAAACCGTGCCTGTGAAAGAGTGTAATAATCTGTGAAGCCCTTTGAGACTCTTCGTGATTTAGGGCTATACAAATAAAAATGACTTGACTTGAACGGTACCACCACGCTACTCCTAACACACTCGCAGGGCTCAAAGCGTAGCTGTTAAAATAAAGCTGTGCCGCAATAATTGATAAAGAATATAGAACAATAAACCTTACAAAACGTACGTCTTCAATGGCGTCTTCCTCACAGATGCAATGTACCTCGGCGCACAATTCCACCGGTCTAGATTTTACCTTTTGTACTCTGTGCCGCTGGTGTTCGTTAGAAAAATTACTTAAATAAGCCGCATCACTGAATAAGCTGCAGGGCTGAACATTTGGGGAAAAATATGCGGCTTATGGTCCGGAATTTACGGTATGTACAGTACATAAAATCTCTACCGCTAGAGGGAGCCAATGTTCCGTTAATGATAAGGAAACAAAACAGGCTGGCTTGATTTTTTTTTTTAATGCTTTTTCTGGACAAGGCATCGTTTCAAACAGAATCGCCATGGAACAACCAAATAACAATACAAAGCAATCAAGTTCCCAGGAGCAGACTGTGCCATAGAAATACAGAGAGAAAAGTAATGTAAAATAAATGAAATAAAGAAAAATAATAATTATGACGTGTTTAACTCAAGTCATGTTAAACTCAATACAAGGTTGATAATCCTATGTACATTTAAAATATTTACGGCATTGTTTGTTAAACTTAAAGATTCAACCACAACAAAAACAAAATTGCTGGCACAATAAAAAAGAAAAAGAAAAAAACAAGAAAAAAAGCAGGAAATTTGTTTGGGGGGAAAACAAGAAAAAAACGAAAATAGGACAAATACAGGTTTTTAGGGGTCTTTTGATCAGTTTTTTACCAATAATTATACCAATTATAATGTAATATGCATTAAATAATTAAGATTTTGTGAAAGCTATTATATTACTGAATTATAGTAGCATTCATGTTTTTTTACAATCTAGTAAACTTTTAACTTCTTTAACCTTTTTATACCAAGCAACTTTAAAGTCAAGCAACTAGAATCCCTATGTGGCACAACAAAATGTACATTTAAAATATTGACTTCAGTGTAATAAGAGTTATTAATGTCATAATAGTTGTGCCCCCACGGTAGCTGATTAGTGCGTCTGCAGCAAGGTTCTGAGGTCATGGCATCAAATCCAGCTACCAGCCTGCCTGTGCTGAGTTTGCATGTTCTACCTATGCTTTCGTGGGTTTACTATGGGCACTCTGGTGTCCTTCCACATTCCAAGAAACATGCATGTCAGGTTCATTGGCCAGTCAAAATTGTCCCTAGGTGTGAATGAGTGAGTGAATGGTTGTCTTTGTGTGCCCTGCGACTGGCTGACAACCAGTTTAGGGTGACCCGTGCCCACTGCCTATGGATAGCCGAGATGGGCTCTAGTGCTCCCGTGACCCTAGTGAGGTCGGTGCCGATAATGGATGGATAGTTGTGCCTCCCCCCATGCATTTGAGTTCTGCAAGATGCATGATGATTTAATACTTTTCTGTTTTATGTGTTTGCTGCAAGTAGCGGTCCAGTGGAACACTCCGCATCACTGAAGCAGGTCTTGCAGCACATGGAAGGCTGCCCGGAGTTGGCTCACTATGGCCTGTGCGGGATCAAGAAGTGGAGCAGTCGTGTTATCGCAGGTTAGTATTTGTTTGTTCAAATCAGTAGACATAAAAAAAAACTCTATCTGCTGTGTTCTTAATTCTTTACTTGTAATCAGGAGTGGGAAATATTTTCAAAGAAACATTTTTTAAATCAGTTTAATAAAAACTTAACAGTCATAGTGCAAAAACAGTTACATGTAGCTTGTGACTAACTTGCTAAAACAAATTGAATTGAATTGTCTTTATTGTCACTGATAATAACTTTGTGAAACATTGTATGCAACAAGATTAGACATGGCTTTCCAGGGTAAACATGTAATTTTTTGGTTTGAACAAATTTATTGACACTAATAACAGCAAACAAACAATGTGAGGTTTGGACAACCCTTCTCGACAACCTTAACAGCAATCAAGCATATTCACAATTTCGTTATGTCTGGCAATATGACAATTTAAAAAAAATTCTGACATTTTTAACCTTTTTTTATAGATAGATACTTTATTCATCCCCGTAGGGAAAATCACACTTCCAGCAGTCTACCCTGTTGTTTATTAACAGATTAACATGATG
Organism: Urocampus carinirostris; assembly: GCF_059441175.1. Lineage (NCBI taxonomy): Eukaryota > Metazoa > Chordata > Actinopteri > Syngnathiformes > Syngnathidae > Urocampus > Urocampus carinirostris. The sequence goes on from NC_142352.1 coordinate 49,930,327, forward strand.
CCCTAGGGGTGCTTGTAGCGGAGTGGATGAAGTCACACGCGAGACCAAAAGTTTGACATCCCTGCGGCAGATGGAAATCTTTTTCTTTGTGTCCAGGGATACACCACCTCGTGTTAGCGAGTCCGTCTCCTCTCCGATTCCCGTAGGCTTTCGTGTCTCTGTATAGCGGTGCTGAAGCCGGATAGCTCCGGGTGGCTACACGTTAGCGTCCAGGGTGCTAAACGTGAGCCACGTTTCCGCGAAACACAGCAACTGAGCTCCCCGTGCGCTTCGATGTTTTCCACCAGCACTCGTTGGTCTTATTTGGTAGTGAGTTCACATTTACCATGATAACGGATGGTACCGAAGGCTTATAACAGACATGGGGACTTGAGACTTAGTGACTTGGACTCGAGTCGACTCGAGTCGCTGTTTCTATGACTTGTGACTTGACTTGGACTTGGCAATCTAAGACTCGGGACTTGACTTGTGACTTGACTTGCCCAAGAAAAAAAATACTTGGGACTTACTTGGGACTTGAAGGTGAAGACTTGAGACTTACTTGAGACTTGCACATGTGTGACTTGGTCCCATGTCTGGCTTATAACGCCGCTAGCCGCTTAGCTAGCTCCGGCTCTTCTCTCACCACAGGCCCCCTCATCACGCCGGCACGAGAATTCTTCAGGGCAGGGAGTTGATTCCTCGAATAAACGCATTTTTGTGCGTTAAAACCCATGTCCATAGGATAGAAAGTCATCCAAAGTGTAGTTGTCAAACGGGAAGAAAAACACCGAAGATAGGAGCACACAATAAAACAATAAATCACAAAAAGTGAGAGATAACAGGGGAGCTGCTGGAAAGGCAGCTGCTCGATGGCGGCGCCGCTTTGATCTTTGATAGCTCAGTTTGAACAAATTTATTGACACTAATAACAGCAAACAAATGATGTGAGGTTTGAACAACCCTTCTCGACAATCTTAACAGCAATCAAGCATATTCACAATTTCGTTATGTAACATCTTTGTTAGTGTCAATAGATCCGTCCAGGCCAAAGTCGATTGTTTTTTGGTCTGAACAAATCCACCGACACCAACAGCCGCAAACAAACACGACAATCTCAACATCAAACAAGCATATTCACAATTTTGTTATGTGACGTGACAATATGACGTTTTAACATTTTTTTCTGACATTTCCAACATCAATTAAACAATTTCATATTATCTTTTACCAGTAGTTAACCAACATGTAAAGGGCAATACTATTGTGCAAGGGCATAGCTCTGCCATCCCACCCTCCCAAGCAGCATCCTCCAGTCCTCTGTGTGGGTCCTCTCCCTTCTTACTTCTACTTTACACAACCAGGCCGTTGATGCCGGGACCTCCACAGTGTAGCTCCGGTTCCCCCCACCCGGGTGGGCGCAGACGATTCTTCTTTATGGTTGCGTCCTAGGCCCGCCGCTCGCAGGATGTATGGTATCTGCAGCCATTTGGAGCACAGCCACGGGGGGGATCTGCCTGCACCTCCATACCAGCAGGTTTCTGGAGGTCCAGATGGCGTCCTTGATGGCGGCGAGAGTGAGCCAGTCCCTGGCAAAGTCGTTCCGTGACCTCCTCGACCGACTCACCCCGTAAAGCACGTACTGTGCACCTGCTGGCAAGTCCGGGAATTTTCCTAGGTGGTCGGCCATTGTCCACAGGTCCTCGGCAGCGCTGCACTCACAAAAAAGGTGCCTCACCGACTCCTGGGCGCCACAGCCAGGTCGAGGGCATGTCGAAGTCGCTGACATTCCTCGGTGGTGCATTACGGCTCTGACTGGGAGAACCTCATGAGCCACCATCCATGACAAGTCTCGTAATCTGTTTGGGAGGGCAGGATGATTCACGTTGCTCCAAACCGTTGTAGGTTCGCCAAACGCAAGCCCCCTTACGGGACTTACTGTTGCTCGCGCTTGCACAATAGCAACAAGGGCCCTGTGGTTTGTAAAGTGTGACCTTCTTGTGTTTCCAGATGAAATTTCTTTAAAAAGTCCCGAATAAAGAGATGTGTTGGTGGCAAGTTAAAGGAAACTGGAATCAAATGATTGTTTGGTACAAGCTTTAGCTTCCGCAAGTACGAGCCCATCCAGAACCGGGTCATAGCTTGACCCCTCGGGTTGTTGGGTGGGCCCATAGCGTTTTGGAAGTGGAGGGAGACATATTTGCTTCCCAGGAAAAGCTGGAGGTCAGGCACTCCATTCCCCCCTTTTTCCTTTTTCTTTTTCATTGTATCTCTTTTTATCCTTTCCCACTTTGAGCCCCAGATAAAGTGAAATATGGCTCGGTCCAGTTGTAACAGCACATTTCTTTTGGGCATAAAAATCAAACTGATTGATAAAAGCAGTGGGAGGATGATCGCTTTGATGATTAGGACCTTCCCCTCTATTGTCAATTTTCTTAGTGTCCAAAAAACAAGTCTTCGCTTAACTTTCCTTGTCACATCGTCCCAGTTGGTCTCGCCTCCTCCATCTGCATTGAATTTTATCCCTAGAATTTTCTGGTCTGTCTTTAACACCGTCAGTGGGAGTCCTGCATTTTCTGTCTCTGTCCACGGTCCATAAAACTTCACTTGTGATTTTTCTCTATTTAACCTCGACCCAGACACCCTCCCAAACAGGTCAGTTAAGTCAAGGGCTCCTCTAACGGATACGAGGTCAGTACATAAAATATTAAAATCATCCATGTACAAAACACACTTGGTAATTTGTCCCCCACTTCCTGGGATATTGATCCCCACAGTACTCCCCTTTATGATGAGTTGAGGGTTGTTTATTAAAATGGCCACCCCATCGTTACGGTTTTCATTCGAGCCACCCCATAATGACGGATATGGCCAAATCTCTTCCCACTGTTTATAATTTTTTAGAAAGGGGATGCAGCATTCTTGTAGTAAAAACACATCCGTTCTGATAGTTTTTAAGAACGATAAAACGCTCTGAGCCTTAACCTTTGATCTCACACTTCTCACATTGATAGTAGAGAATGTAATGTTCATAAGTGTTGTTAAAGTATTTAAACTACTTAGACAAAACCGGGGGATCCGAGTCCATTCTTTGGTGGTCATCGAGAGTGTCACCTTTGTCAGACTCACCACTTAAGAGCAGTACCTCATTTGGAGACTCACCGGGGAAAACTCTGGAATTCTCTGACTCTGTCTGTGGTTCCAGGTCTTCCCCTTTTTTCTGGGTTAGGGGGTGAGCCAGAGGACCTATCGAGGGGTCTCTTACTTCCCTGCCCACAAAGGGTCAGTTTTTTTCCCTCCCCGACTTCCTCTGGCTCAACTTCATACAGTTCCCTTGTGGGCTTTTTCATCGGCAATCGGCTTTCTTCTAAATGTCTTCTCTTTGTTTCCGGTGTTTTCACCACCCCCAATTTTGTCCTACTTTTACCCCTCTTTCCAGTGCCCGTATGGGTTTTTGGAGAGTCATTCGCCTTTTCGATTTGTTTGTCTTTTTCAAATCCCGATAGTGGCGTAGCAAACAATTTTGCTATTTTGGACTCTCTTCCAGGCCCTTCCTGATTAATATGTGCTTTTGGAGTGGCAGTTGCCTTTTCTATTTGTTTGTCTTGTCTAAATTCAGGTATTGTATGAAAAATCGAATTAGAATTTCCAGGTCCTTCCTGACTCAAATTTGATTCTTTGGTCTCTCCTCCAGGGGTTTTGGGAGGGACATCTGTATTTTCAATTTGTTTGTCTTGTCCATTTTCTTTGTGCATTTCTTGTTCATCTTCATTGGGTAGTTCCATAACTTTATTCATTTCCTGTACATCTTCATTGGGTATTTCCATAACTTTATTCATTTCTTGTTCATTTTCATTTGGTATTTCTATAACTTTATTCATTTCATTGTCTTTGTTATCTTTATTAATTTAATTGTCTTTGTTGCATTTATTCATTTCATTATCTATGTTGTCTAAAATCATTTCATTGTCTTTGTTAACTGCCTTCCTAGCTTTCATCTTGTTAGCAAACGATTTCGGGCAGTTCCTATAGAGGTGGTTCGTTTCTCCACAGAGATTGCATTTTCTGCTATTGGTACATTCCTCAAAGGAATGTCCAATTGTCCTGCACTTTCCACAAAAAAATCGATCACATACCTCAGCCAGATGCCCATGCTCACCACATTTGCGACAGAGTTTCGGTTGTCCTTGATAGTGGATAAAGCCACGGTTTTCCCCCAGGACCATCATTGACGGGAGGTGTTTCAGTCCCTGAAAGCCCTGAGGATCTTGCCATTGCTGGATGGGTATCCTCCAGGCACAAGTCCAAACGTTTTTCTCATCCCTCACCTTCATATTCTGGCCTTTTATCGAGCAATATCTACTCAACCAATAACAGATGTCATCAGCATTCACCACTTCATTAAACATTCTGACAATGACTATCTTGCTAGCATTATCAGTCAGCTTCTCCACTGTAAATTCTGAAAACTGGGGCCTCACCCCCTCAAAGCGATCCCAAAACTCTTGAAAAAGAGCCGCCGTTACAAAACTTACATCAAAGCCCTTGCCAGAAGGCAAGCTTACTGTATGACGCAATGTAACTCCTCCGGTTTAAACTTCAGAAGTTTTTCAATAAACTTGCTCATAAACAAGTCTTGATATTCCTACATCTTTGAACAAGAATTGTACGCAGTTATGTCTCCGCCCGCCGGCATGGCAGGACTCGGCTGCTTTACTTCTAGCTCACGGGATAAAAAAATCCAGTTAGACCTTACGAAGAACTGTTGTCAACTGTGCACAGATAAACTACAAACATATCTTAGGAAAATACAATAAAAGAAACTGTAAAACTGTAGAAATACTACAAAATCAAAGTACAGTAATACAACAAAAATATTTACGAAATACTCCAAAAAGACCAGACAAATACAACTAGAGTAATACTACAAAAATACGGGCCAGTTACGCACCCAGCAAACATTCTTTTCTTCACATTAGCATTCAAAGTGACATCACTGAGTTGTGTTATTAACCCCAGAGTTGGGCTTATTTGCAGATCAATGTTGAAACTAATAGGCATTCTATGTAGGACAGCCAAATGGCTTGGCTGTGGTACTACCAGTGGCAAAAATGCTACGGCACTAAAAAATTCACTTTGGAATTAACTCTTTACGTGTCTAGGCCCCAACAACAGAGAGCCTTTCTCCAGAGGTCACCTCCACGATTTCCTCCTTCTCAACGTGGACCGCAGCCAAAACGTCCAGTACGACCAGAAGCGCTTCACCTGCCACGACGTGGACTTCACCCTGCGGCTGCACAGCGCCGGGCTCCTCGTCTGCCGCTTTAACAACTTCAGCGTCATGAAGAAACAGATCGCCATCGGCGGCTACAGGACCTTCATCATCAAAACCAAGGCAACTGAAAAATTTATCTTTTGGGAGTGGTTTTCAGTGACTAACGAGAGTGAATTTGTGGCCAGATGACGGACGTGCCCACTTCGGTGACGCCGTCTCAGTACGTGTGCGCCCCCGACAGCAAGCACCTTTTTCTGGCCACTCCAGCTCAGCTTCTCCTGGAGAAATATCTTCAGCACACCAGCCACAAGCTCTTCCCTCTCAGCACCAAGAACTATGAGCATCCAGTCCTGTCTGTGGATTGTTACATCAACCTGGGCCCTGAGGTAAACACACCAAAACAGATTGTGATTGTGATGGTCAAGTTGCTGATTTACACTTAAGGTCAAAAAGAAAGCTTTTTGTACTATTCCGTACATCCCCCATGACTGATATTTATTCATGCATCATTTCTTCTTTCACTTATGAATACTTTACTCTCTTTTTTCCTTCCTTACCCCTATACATTTCTCACTTTGAACACTAGAATTACCACAGACAAGCCGTTTGGCTTTCCTACATAGAATGCCCAAAAGACAACCAACTGACTGGATTAGTTTCAGCATTGATCTGCAAATAAGGCCAACTCTGGTGTGAACAACACAACTCAGCTATGACCATTCGCATGCTAATGTGAAGAAAAGAATGTTTGGTGGTACGGTAACAAGCCCGTTTTTTTTGTAGTATTACTCTAGTCGTATTTTTGTGGTATTTTTGTAGTATTTATTTGGTATTTTTGTAGTATTTCTGCAGTCTGAGTTTTGTAGTATTTCTGTAGTATTTTTATAGTATTATTGTACTTTTATTTTGTAGTATTTCTACAGTGGGTTTTTTTGGTCGTATTTCCATTGGCTATTTTTTGCAGTATTTTTGTACCATTACAGTAGTTGCACTTTTGTAGTATTATATTCCTGCGGTGTGTTATATCTTCTCCCTCCAAGTCACAAGAGTGGACTTCAGCCAGGATCATTTTCAAACTCTCTTTAGTGTTGTTGTGCTTTGGCATCTTCACTTCTTATTTGAGTGAGTTATTGAACAAGGGCCCCGTCCTCAAGCTCGTTATGCATCCATCAACACCGCACCCACCACAGTCCATTTGAACAACCCCACCTGGCCGCATTTACAGAATAATGGTGACAAGCTGAGCCGTTGAATTGTTGGTTTTAAATAACACAGCCTTTGGGCTGCCCGCTGGTCATTCTGGAGGGTTAAGAAAATTCCTGAGACTTCAAGCATTAAATGAACCTACTTTTTTGTCTTACTTTGTTCTTACGTTTCCTCCGTGCTCCCTTTTTTAGACCTTCAGTTTCCTTCACGTAAACTTGTTTTTTGCCCTCCTTTGTTTACCAGTTCCAGTCCTCCTTGACCTCTTTTCATTTCTTTTCTTCAGGGCGTCCTTCAATATGTATTTCATTTTTATTTCAGACCTGATTTTGTCGTTTTTCTTCTGATAACCTCCTTCCATTGCATACATTACAATAGGGGTTATAAACCTTGAAGAGGAGAGCTATCTTTTGTTCCTGATTGTTGCGAAGGGCTACCGTTTTAATATACATTTGTAAAGTTAAAACATATGTTATTACTATGTTGTTACCATGTTATTACGTTGTTGTAATTATCAGAAGCATAAATAATAAAACATCATGTCAGTTAGAAATCAAATTTGCTACAAAAACACAATGATCCATCTCTGGTGAACTGCTTTCGGAACGTGCACGTAGGGTACAAAGGTGTTCTTAGGGGACTACCAGGGTACCATATTGGAGACCCTTTCACTAAAACCTACTTTTTCTATTCTTCTTTTGTTCCTACCATCTCTCTGTTGTATATTCCTTCCAATCACATCTCTATCCTTTTTGCCTAAACTTGCTTTCCTATCAACCTGCTCCCTGATTTGGGTGGGATCTTCCTTAATTCTTTCTGCCTTCTTTGTTTTTGTCCTAACTTCATTCGTTAGATCAGGGGTGTCCAAACTTTTCAGAAAGCGGGCCAGATTTGGTCAACCGAAAATGTGTGAGGGCCAACTATTTAGCCCGGCATCCTTGGAACAATATTTGATACATTCACCCTCCGTGAAACGTTTGCAGTGCTTGGCGATCAGCGACGCGACCTTTTGGCTTGCCTTTGTAGTATTTTCATTTGCCTCCCCTGGTCTTGTGAAAAAGTGCTGTTGTGGCCTTAAAACAGCTTCCAGTATCTTCACCTTTTCTCAGCGTTCGCTTCCAGTTAGCTTTTTGTAGTCAGCTTGTTTCGTCTGATTGTGCCTTTTGATATACCGTAGAGTTCGGACTATAAGCCGCGACTTTTTCACAAGTTTTCCATCCTGCAGTTTATGCAATGATGCTGCTAATTTATGGATTTTTTTTTCTAACGGCCGCCAGGGGCGCCCGAGCAGTAAAGGTAAGAGTGAGACAGGCGTAATATATGTGTCAAGTTTGTTGTAACTTTGCACTTTGTGCATAAATACAACCAGTATGAACAGGCCCTCATCATGGAAAAGGTGTCAATTGAAAGGGGAGGGCTAACTTCCATTTTGAGAATAATTTTCTCGTCAGTTTATTTGTGAACGGAAGTAATGTGGCGAAATGAACAGATTACAAGAAGCAACGTCCAACAAGGCATAAAATGTTTAGACGGGTTTCTCTTTATTTTTCGGCATTATCGTGTCCTTTGGCGAAAATATTTTACACGGTTGGATTCTATGGATTGTCCTTGATGTAACAAAGTTACCGGGTTTGGTTTATGATCAGGTGCGCTCTACTGTCTTAATTTTATTTACATTCTCTTGGCACATTAGGCAGTGAAAAAAAAATGCTCAAATTTTCACTTTTCCTGGAAGCAGCAGCCCTCACAGTCAACTTCCCTTTTTTATAAACTGTCGCCATGTCGGAAATTGAGTGGGCTAAAATTCTCACAGAAAGCCGAATTGAAATTTTTGTTTTCATTTATTTCAAGGGGAATTACAAATTTATTTCATACTGCGGTCAACACTATTGGCAGGACGGACTTTGGTCATGCCTGACTTAGATCCTTCGACATCAGTCCTGATTTAGCTTCTTTTCACTCTTGTAACTTACCTACCTCATAGCATGTGTTCTTTCTCTGCTTTATTTTTGTAGAGGGTGAAATGTTTTACTTTTTTTATGTGTTCCTGGATAAACATTTTGGGTGTAGACCTTCATGTACAGTAAAGCAATTGTGTTGACAGACAATTATTATTTTGTTGTGTAATTAAATACTGTATTCATTATATTAATAGATAACTTTATTGATTAAAAATATACATATATACTGTATACATATATATATATATATATATATATATATATATATATATATATATATATATATATATATATATATATATATATACATATAACGTTTAGTGTTATTGCAGTTTCTGAAACGTGGTTCAGTGAGGGAAGGGGTGTAAATTTTGAATTAAATAATTATAATCTGAACTATGTAAATAGAACTAACAAAATAGGAGGTGGAGTAGCTATATATGTGCACAAAAGATTAAAATCGAAAATATTACAAAACATGTCATTTGTCATTGACGATTTACTTAAATGTATTACAATAGAAATTATAAATGAAAAAAGGAAAAATATCATAGTCAGTTGTGTGTATAGAACACCGGGCTCAAATCTGGAAACCTTCACAAACTGGGCTGAAAAAACATATTCAACAATAAGCGCCAAAACACTATTCATTTGTGGAGATTTCAACATCGATCTAATGAATCCAAACAACCATAAAAACATTGATGACTATATTAATATGATGTACAGTATGAGTTTGTACCCAACTATATTAAGGCCTAGTAGACTCACTTCACACAGTGCAACACTCATTGACAATATATTTACAAATAATATGGAATTTACAAATGTCAGCGGGTTACTGGTTTGTGATATTTCTGATCACCTACCAGTATTTACAGTATATGATGAAAAGGTTACTAGACAAGAATCAATTAAGGATTATGTTTACAAACGAGTTAGAACTGAAGCGACTATTATATCACTGTATGATGACTTAGTTAAACAAAACTGGAATGCTATATATGGTACAGATGATGTGGATGGTGCGTTTGACATATTTTTGGAAATATTCACCAACAAGTACAACAAAAATTGCCCAATGAGACAAATTAATATTAAGAATAAATCTGTAAATCATCCATGGATAACTAAGGGTTTACATAATGCTTGTAAGAAAAAAAACTACTTATATAGAAAATTTATTAAACTAAGAACTAAGGAAGCCGAAACCCGGTATAAAACGTATAAAAACAAATTGACAGGAATATTAAGAGCAAGCAAGAAATTATACTATACCAATTTATTACATCATAACAAAAGTAATATCAAAGGTATTTGGGATATATTAAATAGTATAATAAAAGGAAAGAATGTAAGCAATGCATATCCAAACTATTTTATTGATAAGAACAGTGAAAATTATAATTTAAATCAAGTTGTGGAGAATTTCAATAGTTATTTTGTAAATGTTGGACCAGAGCTCGCTGCAAATATCCCAGAGTGCAGTGGTAAACAATTTGAGTCACTAATAAAAATGAACTCCAAGACCATGTTTTTATCCGGGGTTACGGAATCAGAAATCTTAGACGTGGTTAACAACTGTAAAAACAAAACGTCTATGGATTGTTTTGACATCGATATGGTACTAATTAAGCAAATTATAAACAGCATTGTGAAACCATTGACCTACATCTGTAATCTATCATTTCTAACAGGCACATTTCCAAATCAAATGAAAATAGCAAAAGTTATACCAATATACAAAAATGGGAACAAGCACATTTTTACAAACTATAGACCGGTATCTCTGCTTCCTCAGTTCTCTAAAATATTAGAGAGACTTTACAATAATAGACTGGAACAATTTGTAGATAAACATAAATTGATTAATGAAAGTCAATATGGTTTTAGAGCAAACAGATCAGCAACAATGGCAATTATTGATGCAGTAGAAGAAATCACCCACAGTATAGAAAAGAAGAGATACGCAGTCGGGGTATTTATTGACTTAAAAAAAGCATTTGATACCATTAATCATAATATACTATTAAAAAAACTGGAAAGATATGGCATCAGGGGAGTGGCTTTGAAATGGATTCAAAGTTATTTGACGGGGAGGAAGCAATATGTAAAATTGGGAGAGTTTTCATCTGAATATTTGGACATCTGTTGGGGAGTACCACAGGGTTCTCTCCTGGGACCAAAGCTATTTAATTTATATATTAACGATATTTTTAATGTTTCAAAACTATTGAAAATAGTAGTATTTGCAGATGACACTAACATTTTCTATTCAAATGATAACTATATGGATTTGGTAACCTGTATTAATCGTGAACTAATTAACCTAAAAGTATGGATGGATATAAATAAATTATCTTTAAATTTAAATAAAACCAAAGTAATATTCTTTGGTAATCGTAAGGCAAATCAAAATTTAGAAGTAAAAATGGATGGTGTCACAATAGACATTGTATCAGAAATTAAGTTTTTAGGGGTCATAATAGACAATAAACTAAGTTGGAAAACACACATCAGACACATACAAACAAAGGTATCTAAAAGCATTTCAATAATTAATAAAACCAAAGTTCTTTTACATTATAATGCATTGTATTTATTATATTGTTCTCTCGTTCAGCCATATTTAACATATGGTGCAGAAGTCTGGGGAAATAATTACAAAAGTTCACTACAGCCCCTTTTTATCCTTCAAAAACGTGCAATAAGAACCATACACAGGGTAGGATATCGGGATCATACCAATATTTTATTCATGCAGTCCAATTTATTGAAACTGGATGATTTAATAAAATTTTTCACTTCACAACTGTTATTTAAAGTCAACAAAAACATAGTGCCAGAAAACATACAAAGATTATTCACTCGGAAAGAGGGAAATTATAACTTGAGGGGCTGTGGTGAATTCATAATCCCAAAGGTGAGAACCACCAGGAGAAGTATGTGTGTGTCTGTGTGTGGAGTCAGACTTTGGAATAATTTGCAAAATGAAATCAAACAATGTCCAAATATCCATGTGTTCAAATTTAAATACAAAAAAGCATTACTGGCGAAATACAGAGATGAAGAAAATGGGATATGAGGGAGACTGGAAATACTGCACTTCAAACCATGGCTAACTTGTTGTTATTGTGCTATTATCACATCAGAACTGTTATAAACATTGTGTTCATTTTTATTGATATTATCACTGGTGCCGCAGTGACATTATGCGCATTATGATGTTGAGGGATGGGTATTGCGAAGATTAGTGTATAAAATATGTGATTATTGTAACTTATAATTATTGATATCTGACCTATGTAATAAGTATATCCATGAGATTTTGTTGTATTGTACACAAGAGGGAGCTATCTATAAAATGTATTTAATAGGGAAGATAAAGGGGTAGGAAAAATAAGCATCTGCTTCTGACTACCCCTTTTCGAACATTTTGTGGGACATTATTTCGTTGTTGACTCATTGTTTTTGTCCTGTTTTTATTTTTATGTTCGAAATAAAATTTTCATTCATTCATTCATTCATTCATATATATATATATATATATATATATACATATATATATATATATATATATATATATATATATATATATATATATATATATATATAAAGGATTGAGCGATCAGGACTACCAGGCAAGTTCAAGACTTGGTTGTTCCAGTACGGTCTGCTACCAAGACTGTTGTGGCTGCTAACGATCTATGAAATCTCTATGACGGCGGTCGAAGGAATTGAGAGGAGGGCAAATAAACATCTCCGCAGGTGGCTTGGGATTCCACCAAGCTTCACATCATTACGGCTTTACATCAGGTCGGGGCAGCTGCAGTTTCCCCTGTCTTCGGTAGTGGAAGAGTTCAAGGTGGCCAAGTGTAGGGCTGTCATGATGCTCAAAGATTCCAGCGACGAGATGGTTAGGGGCGCGGGCGTGATTACAAGATCGGGGCGTGAATGGGCCGCAGACAGCCAAGTGCAGAAGGCAGGCTGAGGTTGAAAGATGTCATCGGAAATGCATGCATAGGGTGTCAGGGACTAGGGTCTACTCATTTCCAGCAGTGGTCAAAAGCTGATCTAAGGCAGAGGAGAGACATGGTGTAGGCAGAGGTCTGTCAACTGGAGAAGGAAGGCAGGTGGTCCAGGGCGGTGGGGTTTGGAGTCCAAGGAGCCTGGACGAAGTGGGACCTACCAAAGCGAAGGACCACCTGGCCAGAACTCTGGAGGTTGGAACCGTTCCGGATCTCCTTCTTGCTCCGGTCAGTGTACGACACCCTTCCAACACCAACCGATCTGTACAGGTGGGGGTTGAGGGAGGACCCAATGTGCAGGCTATGTGGTGGGATAGGGCGCATATTCTGGCAGGATGCCAGAATGCTCTAAGCCAGGGCAGATAGCGCCAGTGCCATGACAAGGTCCTCGGTGCACTGGCTTACATCTTGGAGCAGGAAAGGCAGAAGAAACACCAACCTCAACCCAGTCCAATATATTCCATCCAGTTCGTCAGGGAAGGGGAGAAACCAGCATCCTCCAAGAAGACCAAAAAGAGTCTCCTGCAAACAGCACCAGCGTGGGAGATGAGGGTAGCCCTGGGAAGGAGATTACACTTTCCCCAGGTAGTCCAAACTTCCTTGAGGCCAGACATCGTGATTTGGTCAGAAGAGGCTCAAAAAATCATCCTGATTGAGCTAATTGTACCGTGGGAAGAAGCATGCAGCGAAGCCCATGAAAGGAAAAATGCCAAATATCAAGAACTGGTCCAACAGTGCGGAGACAAGGGATGGCAGACCTGGCTATTCCCAGTGGAGGTTGGGTGCAGGGGCTTCCCAGCACAGTCTGTATGGGACACATTAACAGCTCTGGGAATAAGTGGAAGAGAGAGGAAGGCCGCTGCCAAAAGGGTGGGGGAAGCCGCAGAGAGAGCCTCTTGCTGGCTCTGGAGTAGGAGAGAGGAGTTTAGCTTGGAGCCAGGAGAAGATGGGCAGTGACTGGCCATCATTGCCAGCCCGCCAACTCGAGGACACCACCTGACGACATCTTCTCCTGGTTGAAGGCTACAGTCACAGTTTGAGTGACTGCAGAAGTTGCACTGATTAGAAGTGCATGTAATAGTATTTATGTATATATATATATATATATATATATATATATATATCCAAATCTTAATCAATCTATGTAAATCATTTTTTCCAATCCATCCTCCAAATCGAAACTACTTTATTAATCCCAATTTGTGTGTGCCTGTGTGCATATGTGTGTGTTAGAGGTAAGATCTTGGGCCTGGGCTTAAACCCGCCCCGAACTTTGAGCTTAAAATGTCAATCATTACTACTCAGCATGCTTTTTCTTTTACTCAAATCATTATTTAGATAAAGAAAATGCTTACCAGACTATCAATGAAAGTCTTAACTACTAAATCTAAATCTGTCATGAACCAGAACAGACTCTCGGATCCAATAGCGTTAGTTTCAGAGTTTTTATTAGAAAGGATCGTTGGAGCAGGCTTGGGACGTCGGCGCTTGTTGGTCGAAAGCCTCTTCGGGCGGAACGGCAGCTCCGTGACGGAAGACGTAAGGTGCAGCGTAGCGGGTAAATCGATGGCCGGGGCGGGAGAGTAGGTCGCAAAACCTGTAACGGAAATAGGTCAAACAACGAGAGGCAGGCATGAATCAGGCAAGGGAAGTCGTGGGTACCTTGTAATCTGGAGTCACACTCAGAGATACGAGGAGTACACTCGAACGTCCATCCCTGGACGCTGACAGCTTAAGTGGGGAACACCATCCAATCAGGAAGTGCGCTCCAGCGCGCCAAACGATTACCCCAGGTGGCTCCACTTAGGCAATCACGACAAAATCAATATTCCTCCTGTGTTGGGGTAAAAGACGCGTCTCTTCCTTCAACTTCCCCCACGTCAGACGTAGTTTCTGCTTCTTGTCAATAGCTTACAAGCTTAAATAAAATTCTTTTTGCTCTTTGGCCTAATAGTTCACTATTTACATCTTCTAATCTGCAGAATTGGATTTTCTTCTCAGTACCATTTAGTTCAGTTTCATTTTCGTTTGCTGCACGTCGCAGAGATGCGCACTTCTGCGCCAAATTGTTCGTTTTGGAGCCGCGCTTGTAGTGCACACTTAATTTGAGGGACACGGCCCCTCGTAAACCCCAAGCTGCATAGTTCAGCCAAAACGCACAGTTCGGAGCTGAAGTAAGCATGGCCGGAGTAAAGCTTCGTGTTTACTATGGCGGCAAATTAATGCTTCAGGTTTATTTCTGACTCCTTTATTAAATCAAGTTGATCCGTCGGGTTTGGGCGGGTTCGGGTTTATATATCCGCGACCCTGGTCGGGTCAGCCGATCTTACTTCTAGTGCATGTATCTGTGAGTGTATGTGTGTGTGTTTGTATGTGAGTTATAGGCTCCGAAACAGCTGAACCGATTTTGGGGAAACTACTCAGTTGTACTCTAGGCCTCCGCGGGTGTCTTTAGCTAGGCTTCGTGTCAAGGCACCGCTGATAAATACCAACAAAACCATTAATTTCTACATTGGTGTGGTCTGCTTTCGTGGGGTCTCTAACACCCTCTGACAGCCAAATTGGGTAATGAAACCCGTGGTTCCTGTGTTTTTACACACTAATTGTTCCAAAACTGGATAGAGGGATAGAGAAAAGGGGAGAATAGAGACGAAGTGAGAGAGGTGAAGCGAGGGATTGATAGTCACTTTATGTTGTTTTACTGTTGACTTTTCCATCCATCCATTTTCTGCACAGCTTATCCTCAGTAGGGTCTCTAGATGAGGAATATATTTCTCATCTGAAATGAGAAATGATCTGGTTAAGACAAGAAACTTTGTGGTTAAGACAAGAAAATTTGTGGTTCACCTAACCAGAAGGTTTTCTCACCCTTACCACAAACTTTTCAGGAAGTTACTTGTCCTAATAAATTTACCTGTTGAAACAAAAAGCCTTTTTCATTGTTTGCACCCTGCACAAACATAACAAGAACATTTTATTGGAAAAGATATTTTATTGGTTTTTCTTTTTTCAACTCCTTAAGTTCTTGCAGGGTAAATTTAAATCGAACTTCAGATAAGCATATTTAGCTGGCCGCCAAAGGAAAGATTTGAAGAAGATCATTATTTTTTTCGTATTTTCTTTACTTCTTGTGTTCATAAAACCAAGTATGGAAAAAAACTTGATCTTGCTGTCCGAGATTAAACTTTGACGTTTGTGGTCAGTTTACTTTGTGGTCTGGACTAAAAAGCCATAATAGCAAAATATTCTATTTATTTTTTGAATGAGAGAACCATAACATCAGCAAAACCCCCAAACCCGCTCTACAGACCAAAGTACATTTTTCAGCAGATTTTATTTTTCTGTGTGACTTTAGATTATTTTATATTATTTCTGAAACAATATAATAATGCCAGAACCTGTGTCACAAATATACCACTTTACTCCCTACCACAGTTACTTAAGATCATTGAGGCTCATTTAGACCTTCATTTTTTTTTTGTAAAAATTTGTTTCAAAACCAGGTGCAAGCAGAGTTCTTTCTTGAATATGTCACAAAAAAACTGCAAACAAAAAAATTCATGGATATATTTACCTCCTGCGCAGTGGCAGCATGTGTGAGAAGGGAGCGTGCTGTGTTGCATAGCTCTATCCAACCCTACCACTCACCCAATCAAGTGCTTCTGTGTGCTTGGCTTTTGTTTGTGGGTAATTACAGTTTGTCATGTGGGTATTTATCATAAAGTGTCTCAACAATGAACAAACATTGTTTAATGAGCTTCCATAAAAAATGATTCTTTAGCAATGTACAGCCAAAACAGGGTCTGTTGGTTTGACACCTTGACTGTAAACTATAGGTAAAACTGCCATTACAGGGAGTGCAGAATTATTAGGCAAGTTGTATTTTTGAGGATTAATTTTATTATTGAACAACAACCATGTTCTTAATGAACCCAAAAGTCTCATTAATATCAAAGCTGAATATTTTGGAAGTTGGAGTGGGGCTTTTTTAGTTTTAGCTATTTTAGGAGGATATCTGTGTGTGCAGGTGACTATTACTGTGCATAATTATTAGGCAACTTAACAAAAAACAAATGTATACCCATTTCAATTATTTATTTTCATCAGGGAAACCAATATAACAGCTCAACATTCACAAATATACATTTCTGACTTTCAAAAACAAAACAAAAAGAAATCAGTGACCAATATAGCCACCTTTCTTTGCAAGGACACTCAAAAGCCTGCCATCCATGGATTCTGTCAGTGCTTTGATCTGTTCACGATCAACATTGCGTGCAGCAGCAACCACAGCCTCCCAGACACTGTTCAGAGAGGTGTACTGTTTTCCCTCCTTGTAAATCTCACATTTGATGAGGGACCACAGGTTCTCTATGGGGTTCAGATCAGGTGAACAAGGAGGCCATGTCATTAGTTTTTCTTCTTTTAGACCCTTTCTTGCCAGCCACGCTGTGGAGTACTTGGATGCGTGTGATGGAGCGTTGTCCTGCATGAAAATCATGTTTTTCTTGAAGGATGCGGACTTCTTCTGTACCACTGCTTGAAGAAGGTGTCTTCCAGAAACTGGCAGTAGGACTGGGAGTTGAGCTTGAGTCCATCCTCAACCCAAAAAGGCCCCACAAGCTCATCTTTGATGATACCAGCCCATACCAGTACCCCACCTCCACCTTGCTGGCGTCTGAGGCGGACTGGAGCTCTCTGCCCTTTACCGATCCAGCCACGGGCCCATCCATCTGGCCCATCAAGACTCACTCTCATTTCATCAGTCCATAAAACCTTAGAAAAATCCGTCTTGAGATTTTTCTTGGCCCAGTCTTGACGTTTCAGCTTGTGTGTCTTGTTCAGTGGTGGTCGTTTTTCAGCCTTTCTTACCTTGGCCATGTCTCTGAGTATTGCACACCTTGTGCTTTTGGGCACTCCAGTGATGTTGCAGCTCTGAAATATGGCAAAACTGGTGGCAAGTGGCATCTTGGCAGCTGTACGCTTGACTTTTCTCAGTTCACGGGCAGTTATTTTGCGCCTTGGTTTTTCTACACGCTTCTTGCGACCCTGTTGACTATTTTGAATGTAACGCTTGATTGTTCGATGATCACGCTTCAGAAGCTTGGCAATTTTAAGAGTGCTGCATCCCTCTGCAAGATATCTCACTATTTTTGACTTTTCAGAGCCTGTCAAGTCCCTCTTCTGACCCATTTTGCCAAAGGAAAGGAAGTTGCCTTATAATTATGCACACCTGATATAGGGTGTTGATGTCATTAGACCACACCCCTTCTCATTACAGAGATGCACATCACCTGATATGCTTAATTGGTAGTAGGCTTTCGAGCCTATACAGCTTGGAGTAAGACAACATGCATAAAGAGGATGATGTGGTCAAAATACTCATTTGCCTAATAATTCTGCACTCCCTGTAATATATTACACTGGACGGTTCAGTAAAACAGCATTGCTCAGGCTATTCACGCACCAAACCTACCACTGAACTTACTAGAAAAAGTACTCCTTTACCACGAGCCGCATGTACTCATGAAAAGAGCCAAACAGAGCTCACGAGCCATGGGTCTCCGACACCTGCTTAGCATGGATTTTAAGTGACGTGACACTTTTGCCTTTGTCTCTCAGGTGACGGTGTGTTTCGTGAGTTCAAGACCTCACTCTGTCAACATCTGCACCACAGGTCTGCTCTTCAGCGGCCTTCTTCTCTGTTTCGCTGATGCCTTTGTCACACCCAGCTTCCTAAAGAAGTTCAGCTTCCTCAAAGGTACACCTGCTAGCCACTTGACAGACAAAAAACAGTGGTACCTCTTCTTACGTGCTTTATTAATTCCAGGTTTGTGCTCGCAGCCTAGATTGCTCATGTAAAGCGTGCATTTTCCTGAAATGAAATGCTTGAAAACTAACTGGTCTGCTCCCGTCCTCCCAAAATCAATTGAACCCTAAATAGCTATAAGACACATCTTCCTGATTACTAAAAGCACATTAGAATAGTGATTAAACATATTAAAAAAATACAGTAATAATATAAATAAGATTATATTAACGAAACAAAATGCAAGTTTATTATAAATGCAATAACGAAGTGTGCGTGTGGTGCTGAGGATTGGAGATATTGCAAAGTGAAAAGACAGATCACATACTTGTCAACTTAAACGTTTTTTCCCGTATTCGTTTTTTATCATTTTGCATTGCGTACGCTAGATTGCAGTTTTTAAATGGGGGAAAAAACAATTTTTAAAAAGACTAATCTCATCTTGCCCGATTCAGCTCTAATCACGATTGTATCTTGTCACTGGCAGCAGACGATAACATCATCGTAGATTGCTAATATTGTCTCTGTATTTTATGTAGTCCGTCTAGCTGTGAGTAAATAGGTGCATATTTTGTTAGTAAACTTTATTATCACTTAAACAAGGAGAATTTGCTCTCATTAATAAGGGGAGCAATAGGCGGAGGTTAACCGCATCTCTTTGTCATCATGATAGAGAATAAGCATTGTTTCCCCTTCAAATTATTTAACCAACTTGACGTAACTTGTAAAATATGCTTTGTTATTGCTACTAGTTTTTGTTGATCTAAACCTAACCCTGAAGCTCCATGTTAGCCTGGCTACATTTTTTCTGTTAAAGCAGAGTTTAATCAAATTCTCGGCTTTTACAAATATCTGTTCATATACACCAGGGGTCAGCAACCTTTTCGGTGTGGAGTGCCACTTTCAAATTTCCTTGTAAATCAGTGTGCCATGATTAATGACTCGCACAACATTTTTTTTATATCCAACTGAGCTGTCATTTTACACTAGTCCAAATATACAACATGGATAGACATTGAAATCGTATTACTGACCTATTTATCTAGCACTATTCTTGTTCATCAGTAAACTAAGAAGTGAATGTGAGCAACGCGTGGAAAGGCCCGTAGACATTCATGAATTCAACTTTTGACCACAAGAATCAACCATTTTTCATCAACAATGAACTACAATCAAAAAACAAGTGATATGGACAGCTACCATACTATTCACCAATGAAATCTTATTGCAGAAAATATCAAATTGGAACACACACGCACGCTTTCTGCCAGCTCCTCCTCTTGACGTTCAACACTTCTGGCTGACATGGGGATGTTATTTATTCTTGTTTTTGATTGTCTATTTGTTAGGCAAGCCACCAAACAAAACCTCCAAGCTCGAAAAGAACACTTCTTTAATATATTCGCATTAAGTAAAAGATTTTCCGTGCTTTGCTATGCGGTGAGCAATGGTTTTCAGGGTCTGTGTTTGTTTGCCGTACCTGGACACAGCGTGTTTTAATATCTCCATTTTGTCAGACTTATCCTTTAATTCATGTTCATGTTTCGTGTCGTAAATGGCGTTTAACACTTGATGTGCGAGATAGATAGATAGATAGATAGATCGAAACTTTATTCATCCCCGAAGGGAAATTCACATTTCCAGCAGCATCCCTGAGCTGAGAACAGTACAATAATAAAGCCAAAAGAATACAATATACAAATACCCAGTGTGACATACAACAACGACATACAACACT
Source organism: Urocampus carinirostris (assembly GCF_059441175.1). NCBI lineage: Eukaryota > Metazoa > Chordata > Actinopteri > Syngnathiformes > Syngnathidae > Urocampus > Urocampus carinirostris. The sequence goes on from NC_142352.1 coordinate 49,950,320, forward strand.
CTCGAGGCATAATGCACAAACAGCACGGGCTTTTTTTGCACAAAGCCCCGGTCCACGCTGGCTGAAAAGAACGACATTTTTTCGCTGGAGGAGCCGTCATGATTCATCCATTTATCGCGCGCGCGCCTGTGTTTCGTTGGCTGGATTAAAACACAGATCTCTCTTCCTCTCCTCGGCGCCACGCAGACACACGCTCACAAACGGAGGAGGGGCGCAACCGTAAAGCCTCTAAACAACACGGCGCACAACTGAAAATGTCTAAATTCCAGGTGAATGTGCTTAAAAAAAATCATTATTATTTTGCCGTGCGCTCGCGTGCCACTCCTGGCACGGGTGTCATAGGTTGCCGACCCCTGATATACACTAACAAGTTGGGTGTCATTGATCTGACATGTCATTTGGCTTGAATCCGTAGGGAACCGAGTTACTGCTCCCACACCCTTCTGTTCCATTATGTGGACCAGCTGCGGGTGAAGATATTCTAAGCTCCAAAAGTTAACATTACTATGACTGGAGCCTTTTGGACAACAGCTAACAATCACGTATGATTACCAAAGTACAAAAACTAGCTCATAACAGGCCACTGAATTCCCACGGAACAAAGTGACATGAAGTGCAATGCAGCCAAGAGCTATTGTTAGCTAACAACAGCCTGACGTTAGAGATGTTAACGGTGTAAATAACTTTATATTTCTCTCCAGCAAAGTCTCAATATGTTGCCTCAAATACTATGTTGACTTACCTTAGAAAAGATGTAAACATCCCTATGAACGTTATACACGTTGAGTTGTCGTTGTAGCCGACTCAATTTAAATGTGGCTTAGGAGAGGGTAAAAAATACACCCCATCGATCAGCCTCTCTGAAAACCTCGTATCAGATTTGCATGTACCCCATTCACACCTTTAGACCATTTTAAAGTTTAAAATGTAATAAAAACACGAAAAAAACGAACGGAAACTGACTAACTGCAATGCAATTGAATGGACTTTTTTAGTGTATTGGGTTGGCGGTGCACACTGTGATTGGCTCACTGCATTTGAGTGCGAGGCTTTGTCTAAGGTCAATTACAGTGGTCCTGAAGTCAGACCAGTTGGGAAGCTATGGTTTAACACCCCTGCTGTGATTTAAATCATCTTGAGAGTTATTTCTCTTCTCCGTAGGTGCGACTCTTTGTGTGATCAGTGCAGATCGCAGCTCTTTGAGGCAGACTGTGGGCAGGCTTGAGCTAGAAGAGGAATGGCGCTTCCGACTTAGTGACGAATTCCAGACGGCCAACGCCAAGGAGGACCGACCACTTTTCTTCCTGACAGGAAAACATATATGATGCGTGACATAAATGTTCACTAAAAAAATGTTTACATGCGCTCTGAATGGAAAACTTCCATTTTGAATTTCTTTGAGAAACACACCACTATGTAATTTCTCAATGTGTTAGCAGGGTACTTGGTTTTGCAATGAAGTGGTGAGTTTTTGTACCAAATGTCATGCACAAAAAAAAGGTTGGACAATGATGAATGTAATGTAGTGCTTCACATGTTTTGTGCACTTTCCTACACGATGTGTGAAAGAAGATGATGCAGGTACAATTGTGTGCAATGTCTCAAGGCAATTTTCTAAGGCAGGCATGTCAAACTCAGTTTGGCTCTGAGGCCGCAATCCAGCCTTTGTGTTCTCGGGCTGGCTGGTTCAGTGAAAGGATGTTATCTTAAGATTTTTAGCTTGCTGTGGTTTTTCAGTATTATGTTTTATTATTCCGCCGTCTTTCGTAGCCTACCCTACATATAGTCAGGGATGGCAAGAGATAATTTCTAAGTATAACACATTTATTCTCAAACAATAGGAATAAAATGATTTACATGTTTTGCATTGAATGTGTTATCTGGTTTATTTTAATTGGTTTGTTAATGCATTTTTACACCTGACCCAACTCACATTGCTATACAAACTCAACACTGCCCTCTGATGGAAATGACTTGGTGATTCACTCCTATTTTTAACATACTGGATTTAGAAATTCATGGCAGGTTGGATTAAATCTTCCAACAGGCGAGATCAATCCCATTGACCCTTTGTTTGACATGCCCTTTTCTAGAGACTTTTAAACTGTTGACACAATCATTCATTTATGAGGGTAGCCCATTTTTGGCAAAAAAATCTTTTGTAGTCACTATACCATAGAACTTTGATGTTGAGATGTACATGTATATGCATGTAAATTATTTTATTATTATTTTGGAGTACTTATCCACTGCATGTGCAGTAGGTGTGGTCTCTGTCAGGATGTAGAATTTCTCATGCCTCCATTGATGTTTTTTGTATTGTGAATTGCATGTCACAATGTACAGCTTTGAATGTTTTCATTTGTATAAATGTACAGATATTTTTACCGCCTAATCCATTTATTATGTCGTAACTGCTTTGTGGAGTGTTAGACTCCCATACCTGTCAACCTGTATGTTTTTGCGGTACAAAGTACGTTTATTATGCATTTTAAGACGTGTACAACGTACGAGAAAATCTGTACGGAAAAACGCAAATTTGTCAATTATGGGTACCATCCGGTATACACCGACTATCACCAAACGGCAAATCAATAAAGTCAAACGAGTTTGCCGCAGTATCCTCTATCTCGGTATCGTTTTTTTCATTGCAAACGAAGCGAGCGCTTTGATGTAGTGAAAGGAAGTCCGTCTCTTTTTAGAGAACCGGCTTTTTCGGCTCAACTCATTAAAGAGATCCGGCTCTCAAACGGCTCACTTCCTTTGATGCATTATATTAAGAATTATGATATTGTATAAAGAAGTTAAGAAAAAAGGAATTATAAAAGGAGAAAATGAAAAAAAAACAGGTTTGTGGTTATCCCTTTAATCAGCATATTACCAACAATAATTGAATGCAGAAAATGAATTAATAATTTGAATAAGAAAATTCTACTTAATTATATTTGCATGTATTTTTTCCTTCTACAGTGAACGTCCAAGCTACTTCATTTTTGAACTTTTTTATAATAAACCTCATTCATGTCGAGCAACTCAGGATCTCACAACAAAATGTTAATTGACAATATATATGATATAACGAAACGCATGTACAATATAACATGTTAAACTACATAAATAAACAGGTCTGAAAAAAAAATATGGTGTAAGATGATTTTATAAGGGAAAATACGACAGTTTGTAAGGGCATGGAGCCCTGAAGGTTGACAGGTATGGACTCCATAATGCTAATTTTTGCATATTGTGGGCAATGCTATGGGATGCATAATTAATCAATATAGGACCTTTCTATCCATTTAACGTGAAAGTGAGTATAAATATCACCATATGTTATTGAAGCTAAGAATTGAGCTGAAGCGTGTGCATTCGAAGAAGACACACTATGAAAGCCCGAAGGACACTACTTAGCAAAATTCAAGCTAACAATAGCGGCCAGCGGCGAACCCTAGCCTTCAGCTAATTGGCTAACGTCAATACGAAAGTATTTGTAAACCAATAAATATCCTGAAAAGTACTGTATAAGAACATTCGGTGTACAATTAGACAATAAAACCCCTCTTTTATCCCCACCCAACAACCCGGAAAACACGTAATATGCAGACACAAAATTGTTAAAATACCGTAAAAACTGTAAAGTTGGCTGTTTTTGGTTGTGTATTTCTCAGACTTCCATGCTATGAAATTAACCTGTTTTTGTCACGGTCGCCATGACGACCAGTATGCCACGCCCCGAACTCAAGCTGAAGCAGATCAGCTGATTGCTGTTCTGCTATTTAAGGCTGGATTTTGGGTTTGGCGGGTGCTGGTTCATTACTCTTATACACAATCCCGGTCTGTTATGCTTGTCCTGTTTTAGTCTGTTATGCCTTGTCATGTTTTAGTCTGTTATGCCTTGTCCTGTTGAGTTCGTGCCGGAGGAACTCTGTATTGTTCTGTTTTGCCTCGGAGTATTGGGCGACTTTTATTTTATTAAATAAAACCTATGGATCGTCAACGCATTTGAGTTCTCCCTTCATGCCTCCTGCCTCCGTTCTGGTCCGGTCACCTTCCACGCCACCACGTCTCGTGACAGAATGAACCAGCCAACAAATAGAACTCAGCGAACGATCCCAGCGCGACTTGGGGAGAGCTGGAGAGCGCAGTTCGGCAGGCGCCTACTGAGTTGGCCTTCCCTGCCCGTTCGAACCACGGCCCCGCCCGTCGTGGCCCTTGCTGTGCCTCGAATGGGGTCCCGGGAAGAATTGACGCCTGCCTGTTCAACTCTCATGCCTGCCTGCCCGACTCCCGTGCCGATTGCCTGCTATTCCGTCTTCCCTGCGTGCCAGCCCGACTCCGACTCTGCTGCCCGTCGGGCCGACTCCGACTCCGCTGCCCGTCGGGCCGACTCCGACTCCGCTGCCCGTCGGGCCGACTCCGCTGCCTGCCAGTCCGACTCCGCTCCTCCTGTTTTGTCTGTTCTGATTTTGACTCTCTCATGTCTTGTCTGTTCTGATTTTGACTCTCTTATGTCTTGTCTGTTCTGATTTTGACTCTCTTATGTCTTGTCTGTTCTGATTTTGACTCTCTCATGTCTTGTCTGTTTTGATTTTGACCCTCTCATGTCTTGCCTGTTCTGATTCCGCCTGTCCTGTCTGAATCGCCACTCTGAACCCGAACCCCCTGAGTCTGACTCTTCTGAACCCGAACCCCCAGAGTGCGACTCTTCTGAACCCGAACCCCCAGAGTGCGACTCTTCTGAACCCGAACCCCCAGAGTGCGACTCTTCTGCATCGGCCTGACCTGAGTGCGACTCTTCTGCATCGGCCTGACCTGAGTGCGACTCTTCTGCATCGGCCTGACCTGAGTGCGACTCTTCTGCATCGGCCTGACCTGAGTGCGACTCTTCTGCATCGGCCTGTCCTGAGTGCGACTCTTCTGCATCGGCCTGTCCTGAGTGCGACTCTTCTGCATCGGCCTGTCCTGAGTGCGACTCTTCTGCATCGGCCTGTCCTGAGTGCGACTCTTCTGCATCGGCCTGTCCTGAGTGCGACTCTTCTGTAGAGGCCTGTCCTGAGTGCGACTCTTCTGTAGAGGCCTGTCCTGAGTGCGACTCTTCTGTAGAGGCCTGTCCTGTTTATCTGTTCTGATTTTGCCTGTCCTGTTTATCTGTCCTGTTCTCGTCGGTTCTGCCTGTCTGTCATCCCCTGTCCAGTTGGCCACCAGACCCCCCCTGCCGAGCGCCGACTCCGATCCGCCCGACGCAGATGGCGCCTGCCTCTCCCCGTTCCTGCGTGTTCGGAGGTGGGAGCAGGGTTGCCCCAATCGCGATCGTCAACATTCCGGGGCGCGAGGTAGTAATTTTTTCTTTTTTGGGACCTCGGGAGCTGTCCCTTAAGAGGGGGGCTCTGTCACGGTCGCCATGACGACCAGTATGCCACGCCCCGAACTCAAGCTGAAGCAGATCAGCTGATTGCTGTTCTGCTATTTAAGGCTGGATTTTGGGTTTGGCGGGTGCTGGTTCATTACTCTTATACACAATCCCGGTCTGTTATGCTTGTCCTGTTTTAGTCTGTTATGCCTTGTCATGTTTTAGTCTGTTATGCCTTGTCCTGTTGAGTTCGTGCCGGAGGAACTCTGTATTGTTCTGTTTTGCCTCGGAGTATTGGGCGACTTTTATTTTATTAAATAAAACCTATGGATCGTCAACGCATTTGAGTTCTCCCTTCATGCCTCCTGCCTCCGTTCTGGTCCGGTCACCTTCCACGCCACCACGTCTCGTGACAGTTTTTATATTCCTAAATGTAAAAACAATCACACACACACATAGTCACGTTTCAAAGATCAGTCTAATTCCGTTATTTGTAAATACGTTTTTCAATCTTATTTCCTTTCCTTATTTTCCTTTTCTTGAGAAGTCACACTCATGTGTGACTTCATTTCTGTTTATGTGAGACGTCAATAAACCGCGCCTACTGACCGGATGTTTTCAGTTTAGCCTGGGCGGCCAGCGAGCATGGCCGGTGTTATGCCGAGAAATGCATCCCTGCCGAAATCTGCATCCCCTCGTTACTATTACCTCGTTTTATCTCACTTTTATATCACTTTTCTGCAATGTAATGGCGAACATATAACAAAAACCACTTCGTCTTGCATTTGTTGGGAATGTAATACAACCTAAACCATTCCGTCTTTGTATTTGTTGTGAATGTAATCGAACGGTAATGCACACACAGCACACCGTACATAAATCACTTTTGAGAACTGTTATGCACTATACCGTAAAGCTTATTATGCTGAAATAAGTTTTATGGTAGAGTGCATAATAGTTTCAATACGAGCGATTTGAATAGAAAAGGGCAAAATAAACACGTTACCTGCTCAAAAGTGATTTGTATACGGTGTGCATTACCGTTCGATTACATTCACAACAAATACAAAGAAGGAATGGTTTAAATGTTATTACATTCCCAACAAATGCAAGACGAAGTGGTTTTGGTTCTATGTTTGCCATCACATTCCCGAAAAGTGATATAAAAGTGAAATAAAACGAGTAGCTAGGGGATGCAAATCTCGGCAGGGATGCATTTCTCAGGCCTGACCGGGATATCCACGATGTAGATTTAAAACCTCAATAAGTGTTTATATCTGAATAATTCTGCCAACAGAGAGTTTATATCTTGTATATCTCTCACAAAACAAAAATAAAACAGTAATAGAAATAAAATACGACAATGACAAGGCGCAGACTAACCATGTGAGGAAAGGGACCTGATTCAGGGTTAGCCAGACTGTTAGGTACAGTAGCAGATGGCCTCTGGATTTGAACCGTTGAACCACACGCCACCAGTGCGGGGTCCCGAACGGAGGAACCACTGAAAAATAAAAACATAAACCAAAACAATTGCAGAACAAAAACAAAAAATATGAAGTAAAAGAAGGGCAGCACGGCGGCGCAGTGGTTAGCGCATGTGCGGCACAGTTCATGTCTTGGGAACCTCCTGCGTGGGTTCAAATCCAGCTCCAGACTTCCTGTGCGGAGTTTGTATGTTCTCCCCGTGCTTGCGTGGGTTTCCTCCGGGCACTCCGGTTTCCTCCCACATTCCAAAAACATGCATATCAGGTGAATTGGCCGGTCCAAATTGTCCGTAGGTGTGAATGAGCGAGTGAGTTGTCTGTCCCTGTGTGCCCTGCGATTGGCTGGCAACCAGTTCAGGGTGTCCCCTGCCCACTGCCCGGAGATGGCTGGGATGGGCTCCAGCCCCCCCGCGACCCTAATAAGGATAAGCGGTACGGCTAATGAGATGAGATGAGATGAGATGAAGTAAAAGTAAAGTATGATACAGTAAAAGATTGGAAGTTAAACAAATCAAAACTAAATAAAAATGACCAATTAAAAGCCATATTAAAATAATGGGTTTGAGCCTCCTCTTAAAAAAATCAAGGGTTCCCGCAGACCTGATGTCCTCCAGCAGATTGTTCCATAGGTGAGGACCAAAGTGGCTGAATGTTACTTCACCATAGGTCCACACCCTAGGAACAGTCAGCAAACCACTGCCAGAAAACCTTAGGGTTCGCTAGGGCCAATATAATAAAAGCAAATGAGAAAGACCATTAAGACATTTAAAAAACTAGTAAAAGGACCTAAAAATTGAAACGCACAGGGAGCCACTTCAGTGATTTTAAAATTGGTGTACATTGGTGGCTGGAGAAGGAAACAGTTGGAAGAAAAAGCGCCAGATGCGTACGCGGCAACCAATACATAATGGGCTCAACTGTGAAAGGTAAGTTCCCAAAGCAACTCAGACAATATCAACATTCTGCTTCTGTAGTAAAAGATGGCAGCCAAACTTTTGCTTCTTCACAAGACTTCTCAAGTTGTGTAACGTAATGGAATTTTATTTTTAACCTGCCGACCTTTGAAAAAACGTCACGTTTATGAGAGTACATGTGTTGCTTAATATTTAAATTGATAGTGCTTTTTTAAATAAAGATTTTTTTTTTTACATTGCTAGAGGTCGTGCTATAATACACAAGGGGGCATTTTCATTTGCCTATTTCAAGCCTAACAAAAAATGAAACGAAGACACAAAGAAATGGAAACTTATGGCATCTGCCCATATAAATGCCCAATATAAAGAATGTGAACAGTGAAGGATTTTATACATTTTGACCATAAAGTATTTTATACGATTGACTCAGTTTAATGCAAGATTCTCACCGAGCGGGCTTTAGTTCAATTACAGGGCAGGCTGTTCAAGATGCATAATATTTTGTCTAGTTCTGTTGATAACAGGACGCGTGAGTGTGCTGACATAGAATGTTCCGGACATCAAAGCGCTATGTTGTAAGAACGTTGGGCGCAAAACAACCGCTTGGCACGCCCATGGGAGGAGCCGAGACGCTATCTTGCGGGGAGGCATGGCCAATAAGAGAAAGCTACCGGATTTCAGAAAAGGGCTTCCCCCACAGACACTAACGTCACTTCGGCCGTCTTCGATGGAGTACTCTTAGTTAAATTGTTAGGGAAAATAAATCTGCCCCCGTGTGGAAATGTTGACTTTCCTGTTCATTTTTCCCTCAAGAAATAAGCGCGCATAAATTGTTGGGTGAATGTAGGTCATGTTTGGTTAATGGAGTCAGATAACTAATTCGAACAATTTGGTAAACGGTACATTTTGATAATTAATTCCCAACAACAGTCAAAATACATAAATACCGTAAATTCCGGACTATAAGCCGCTACTTTTTTCCCAAACGTTCAACCCTGCGGCTTATTTAGTGATGCGGCCAATTTATGTAATTTTTCTAACAGCCGCCAGCGGCGCTCGAGTTCAAGGCACATGACGCAGCTTACAAGCTAAACGCAATCGAGCAGTCCGATAAAGAAGGAAACAGAGCTACTGCACGCAAACTTTACCTTGCGAGCGTGTTGCTAGCGTGTTTTTGAATAAGGGAGCGTGGGATGACGTCAATCTGACAAAGTCTCCTTCCCATACTAAAGGAGGACAACTTTGAAGACGTCAGTTATAGGGAAGAAGATGTTAACGGTTTACCGTGATTTCTACATGTACGGCATGTTTTTTTTAACAGACCCACTAACTGTATTGCGAGCGTGTTGTTGGTAGCGTTTTGCTACCCTTCTTAGGCACGGTTTGGGATGAAAGTTATAATATTATCATTAAAGCTTTGAAAACTCCCTCGGTGTACCGTCTTTCTTTGTAAATATGTGTAACCATGTATAATATGTATTTGCAACTGTATATTTTTGTAATGTATTTATTTGTATTTATTTTGGACACTTATTCTGATAAGTCTTGCACTGACCAATTAAAAAGAAGGGGCGTAACAGACACGGGGGATGACGGGAAGTGGGGACCGGTAAAGGTGAGTGTTTGTGGACACGGCAGACAATAGTGGATATATATTTTTCCCACCCTTACCTTTGGAAATATACACTTTTTTCCTTGGATTACTTTTAACGGGACCCGGACTCTGTAGGTCTGCATCAAATCTTAACTACCGGTGTCATTTTCCGTTCATTTTGCCGGCTATGGTTTTTGAACTGTGCACTTTATATTCAGTTAAAATCGCGGGACTCAAAGTAGGGTCTGGGTTAATTTTGTGATTGTGTTACATGTTTTAATGTGGGCGCATGCGGCTTATATACAGGTGCGGCTTGTGTAAGTACAAAAGCGATTATCCTCTTAAAATGTGGTGGGTGCGGCTTATAATCAGGTGCCCTCTATAGTCCAGAATTTACGGTACATTGAATCACAGACATTGGTTCCCAAACTACAGCCTGCGGTCCATTTGTGGCCAATCATCCACATTTAAGAGGTCCTCAGCATAGATCGAATACATTTACCATGTATACATGTCAAGTCAAGTCATTTTTATTTGTATAGGCCTTAATCACAAAGAGTCTCAAAGGGCTGCACAGGTTATTACACAGACTATTTTACAGACTATTATTACACCGTCCCCTGATCTGGAACCAACATGAGGGCAAGGAAAAACTCAAAAACCTCAACATGAGGAAAATGAAGAAACCTTTAGAAGGGACCGCACATGTAGCATCCCCCTTTCAGGATTACCAGACAGCAAAGGATGTTGCAATCACAAATAATACAGAGATATTGTTCACGAAAAGTATATGTTATTCATATGCCATAGAGTAGAAGTGTGTTTTAAGCTTAGATTTAAACATTTCCACTGAGGTTGCAGATCGGATCCCAGGGGGGAGAGCATTCCACAGCACCGGTGCCCGGATGGAGAACGCTCTCGAACCAGCAGAACACTTCTTGGCTCTTGGGATCACCAGAAGACCGGCGCTCTCAGAACAAAGGCTTCGGACCGGAACATAGGGGGAAATCAGATCTGAAAGATATGAGGGAGCAAGTCCATGTATGATTTTGTATAATATCAAGACAATCTTGATATCACATCTTAGGCTAACAGGAAGCCAATGCAGGGTAGCCAAAATCGGCGTGATGTGATCGGACTTTTTCGTCCTATTTAAAAGCCTCGCTGCAGCATTTTGTACCAGCTGAAGACTCTTGATTCTGGACTTCGGGAGACCGGAGAGTAGTGCATTACAGTAATCGAGACGGGAGATAACAAAGGTGTGAATTATAATCTCCGCATCCGACTGTGACAGTATAGGACGAATTTTAGCAATGTTGCGAAGATGGAAGAAAGCGGTTCTAGTAATTTTCTTCACATGTGTTTGAAAGGACAGATCGGGGTCAAATATCACACTTAAATTTTTAACTGAGTCACTCTGTGTGATGTGACATTTGTCAATGTTCACAACAGTTTTTGAGAATATGTTACGGCATTTAGATGGACCAATAACTAACATTTCGGTCTTTTCAGAGTTAATATGCAAGAAATTGAGTGACATCCACTCTTTTATCCCCGTGAGGCAGGCCTCCAAATTTCCACAATTTAGTGTGGCAGATTACTCCAACGGAAGATATAGTTGAGTGTCATCTGCGTAGCAGTGGAAACTGATATCATACTTGCGAATAATATCACCTAATGGAAGCATGTACGTGCTGAAAAGAAGGGGGCCAAGCACTGAACCCTGCGGAACACCACAGGTAACACTAAAGGGCTCAGATGTCATTTCGCCATATTTAACACAGTGCGTCCTATCTGAGAGGTAGGATCTGAACCATGAGAGGACGGTTCCTGAGAGACCAATCCATTGTAGGATATTATGGTCCACTGAGTCAAAAGCAGCACTAAGGTCCAGCAGCAGCAAAAGTGATGAAGCGCCAGAGTCCATTGCCAGTAGGAGATCATTGGTTACCTTAATCAGAGCTGTCTCAGAAGAGTGGTTAGCCCTGAATCCTGATTGCATTGATTCAAAAAGATTGTTCTCGGATATGAAATAATTCAGCTGCTGTGCCACTACTTTTTCAAGTACTTTAGAAAGAAACGGTAGGTTTGACACAGGTCTATAATTACATAAGCTTTCTGGATCAAGGTTGGGTCGTTTCATTGAAGGTTTGATAACAGCGGACTTAAAAGCCGCTGGAACTACACCTGAGGAGAGTGATATGTTTATAATATTTAAAACGAAAGGTCCAAGGACCCCAAAAAGACCTTTAATAAGCGAACCTGGAAGCGGGTCGAACAGGCAAGTCGTCGGTTTGGCCGTATTCAACACCTGTTTAAGATTATCGAGTGACAGTTCACTAAATATTTATCAATCAAAGATTTCTGATATCACGCAGAGAATATATCCAAGGGAATACAAAATGCAGTTTTGAAATGTTGATTACATTTATTAAGCCCCAAAAAATTTAGGCCTATGTGAAGATCTGCCGAAAAGCATCTGCACTTAACCTGGATATTGCACCTAAGTCAACTGCAGGAGAGAGAGTGGGAAAGGTGAGAGGAGAGAGAGTGGGAAAGGTGAGATGGCACAACATTCATTTGGACAGGTAACTTAAAATTAGTTTTACCTGGTTATATCAGTATCAGAAATTATTTTCCCCCCATTTTATTATGAATATTTTGTTTGTTTGTTTGTTTGTACATGATTCAATTGTTTGTTTGTTTGTACATGATTCAAATTGAATCTTTTCTTCCGGCGCCGTCACGAATGGCAGCCACTCCAGCAGCTCCCGTGTTATTTTCGATTGTTCTCGATTGTTCTCAGCTCAGGGATGCTGCTGGAAATGTGAATTTCCCTTCGGGGATGAACAAAGTATCTATCTATCTATCTATCTATCTATCTATCTATCTATCTATCTATCTATCTATCTATCTATCTAAATCGGGACAAATTCCCTGGACAGCCACCATGTCGTGCATCTATAGATTTCAGCCCTTTAGTATGTGTTGTATCAATACTGTCTTTAGAAATTTCTTCCTGAATGCATTGAATCTTCTTATTAAAGAAGATCACAAAGTCATGGGCTGAATGGGTAGAACTATCTGGGATAATCTCTTGCCTAGTAAGCGATGCTACAGTGTCGAAAAGGATTTTGGGGTTGTTCTTTTGTGACGCAATCACCTTCGAAAGGTAGGCTGATCTTGCAGAGGCAAGGGCCGCTTTATACTTTAACAAGCTGTCACACCCTGTTTGATAGAAAACCTCAAGCTTGGTAGCGCGCCATTTTCTTTCAGATTTCCTGCATTCTTGTTTAAGGGATCTAGTTTCATCAGTAAACCAAGGCGTGCGTCTTTCAGTTCGTGATTTAAACCGTATGGGCGCTACTGAATCCAGGACACTAGCCAGGGTAGCATTAAATTCATTCATGAGTGAGTCAATAGAGCCTTTGTATGAAGGAAAGGACGCAATAGCTCCTGAAAGAAGATCAGAGAGCTCAGAAACTATGCTAGTAATTATATTGCGCCCGCTAAATCCTTCAGTTTTTTTAGTACTACATTTAACTAGCACCCCGAATGTAACAAAATAGTAATCAGAAATAACGGTAGTGAGGTTGAAACTCCTCGAGTCAGAACCAAATCTAGCGTGTTTCCATCTTTATGAGTTGGCAAATCAACCAGTTGATTAAAACCAAATGTATCAATTAGAGACCGAAACGCAACAGTAAGTGAACTGAGTGGGGAGTTCATATGAATGGTAAAGTCCCCCATAATTATTATTTTGTCTGCATAGGTTACTTGGTTAGACAAAAGTTCAACGAAAACATCTAAGAAAGCTGCGTATGGCCCTGGTGCGCAATAAGTAGTTACTACATAAATTGACAATAGAGAGGACCGCATAACAAGAGCCTCGAACGCCTTGTAATTATTAGAGGTACGAGGAGTAAATTTGAGCGTTTTTTCAGAAATTAGCGCAACACCGCCACCCTTCTTCAACGTGCGTGCTACATGGCTGCTCACGTAGTCTTGAGGAGAAGCCTCATTTAACGGTAAAAACTCATCCCGTCTCAACCAAGTTTCACATAGACCAATCAAATTAAGTTTGTAATCACGAATAATATTATCAACAAGTAAAGCTTTAGGAGCAAGCGATCTAATATTTAACAGACCAAATTTTAGCTTTGCTGAATCGTTTAACTTAGCTGAAGTCTTTGTAGAGATCGTCACACGATGTCGCCGTTCGGGTGCGTTGAATTTCAGGCGTCGGTTGACCCACAAGATGAGGAGAGCCCACCTGCCCCCACCCACCCTAATCACATTCTACAGGGGCACCATAGAGAGCATCCTGACCAGCTGTATCTCTGTGTGGTGTGGAGGCTGCAGTGCCTCGGATTGGGGTAGTGTGAGGAGGGTGATGAGGACAGCAGAGAAAATCATTGGGACTTCTCTCCCCTCCATTGGCCAGAAGCGCTGCCTATCCCGAGCCAAGAACATCATTAGGGACCCCTCTCACCCCCATCATGGACTGTTCACTCTGCTAGCCTCTGGGAAGAGGTACTGCAGTGTGCGGTGCAGGACCTCCAGGTTCTGCAATAGTTTTGTCCCCCTGGCCATTAGACTGTTAAATGAACAATCACACACATAGTAAGTCTACACTGCTGCTAATCTGTTTGTCTGTTTTGTTTTTTTTGCAATACTAGGAGTTCTTTATACCTAGCTACTCCTTTGCACATCAGTTCTCCTCGTACTACAGTGTTATTGTTACTGTACAGTGACTTGTTTACCTGACTGCCCATTTTGCAAATTTGGTTAGCTGCTACTCTTGCACTCTTTGCACTATTGTATAATACTATACATAGCCATAATTATTTAGTATATTATTAGTACTTCATACTCCAACTCAATACAACATTTTATTTATATCTGTACATTCAAGGAAACTGTGCGGGTCAGATGTATCGACATTTCGTTCTGTATACACGTGTACTAGAATGACAATAAAGTATATCTGAATCTGGATCTGAATATCGCTGAAGAAATAATGGTTGAATTAGACACATCTTTGTGTCCTTCTTGCTCCTTCAGCTTCGCACACTTCCCTGCACGACCACCCCGCTTCTGCTTCCTGGCTTTACGGCGCCTTTGTCGCTTCGGAGGTGGGGTGGCCGACCACGGAGATCCTGGGTCTCTTCGTATCTCGTTCGGGATATCATAGGTGGAATAAAAAGTGCCCGTAGAATCGAAATTCAGACACACACCCAATTTAATAAATTCCTCCCGACTATAAGTGTTATTGGCCACGCATGTGTCCAGAAAAGAAAGCAAAAAAGACAGGAGAAGGGTGATAAATAGAAAATTAGCTGGAGAGCAATGAGCCGCAGCATCCATGTGCGCCGCCATCTTGAATCCAAGCTTCTTGGATTAAACTCACGGCTAGCAGGTTAGTGAATGTCTCAAGTTTTGCACAAGCTGTTGTCATGGGGTCGGGAAACAAGCGGAGGCAGGAAATTGACATGGAAAGCAACAAATCGACAGCTTCTGCATTAAATGCAGGGTTGTTAATGAGCTTGTCAGGTCCGGGTTATTAGAAGCAGGCCTGGAGATCCTCCAGTCAATTTGTCTATACTTGCGCCCTTTAGAGGAGGTGCTCTATCGTAACACTGATTTTTGAGTGGTAACTGGATAAAAAAAAGTCAAGCTGGCCCTTGAATCCTTAAAAAGTTTTCTTGGTGTGGTCCTTGTATAAAAGGAAAATGGACACCCATACTAATCGTTGCAGGAGTTGTGTGCTCGAGACCAGACTAGGAAAAAACACATCTTTGTACAACCGTTTTCTTCATAGTCAGTGGGGTCCCTGCGGTCTGTTTTACCAATAAAAAGTCACAATTGAAACTGTGCATCTTATTATTAGCCATCTACGTTTCCCATCAGTATTTTATTACAGTCTGAGATATGTGTTAAATTCTATACTTTAAGAATAGATCATGTAAAAGTCTACAACAAGAATGATCATGAATTTCAATTTAACATGCCATACTGCATTTCATTTAAATATAATTACATTGACCTACCAAATAAACATTTATATAAAAAAAAAACTTACGCTTACATTCAAATCTAATTCAACACAGTCCCAAAATATTGGCTCCTCTCTTCCCAGGCTGCAGGTCTTTGTTGTTTTGCAACAACAACATTAAAAAGGACAACTCTTACTCGTTGGCAAGATACAAGATCTGCAGGGTTGGCTTTGAAGGGTTGTTAGTTTCGATGAGTTTGTATCGATGGCCAGAAAAAGTCTCTTTTCTCTTTATCCACATTTCTGCATGTCTTTTGTGTGGTCCATTGTGAATGATAGCTCTTCTTGGCAGTACCATACAGTAGACTGTTTACAGAATGGGAAGGGAACACGTAGAGCATGCCGGGATTCACACATACCGGGTCGAACTCTGGGATCAGCAAATGGCAGCGCGCACTGTACTGTATTTTTGACTTTTTATCCTGAAACGCCTTTGGAACTAGAGGCAATATTTTTGTTCGTAGAGACATTTGTAAGTAGAGGTACCACTGTACTGAAATAAAAAAAACAACAAATTTGGCTTTGACATATTTTTCTGATAAAGTCTGTAACTGGGCCTCAAGCAAATCTGATTTTGTTATGCCTGTTTTAATGGTTTACTATGATAGCACAAAAATAAATCACATTGATAGGGAGTCAGCATACAGAGGCTTAACTTTGAAATACAACTCCACTTCCAAATTAATTTTAGTCATACTAATACGCATTTCCTGACATGATATTACTTTTCACTTGAAATATAAAGTTTTTGACAGCAATGTGCAACTGCATACTTTGTTTCCATACACCTTATTTAAAGATGAAGTCTAAACTACTCCAGCCCTGGTAAGTTAAGAATGTAGATCTATGTAGCTGCAGGGCAAAAAAATGTTTCTTTGGAAAGTTCAGCACAGAGTACAACTTGCAGCATTCTGTCATTGGAGGCGAATCCAATGTGTTGGTTTTGTGGTGTGTGGCTCAGGTTGTCCTCTGATTAGCTGAGACAAACCAATCCCTTTCCCCAATGCCTTCTTAAGGACCCGGTCACACAGCCGTTTGCGGCTGAATCACGGCCGGAAATTTCTGCCTGTGAGGCGGACGCTATTGAACGGTTGGCAGCGCGAAAAAGTTTTGCGCTGCTCAATACTTTAGAGCACGGGTCCACAGCCTTCCACGGGCGTATCGAGGCTGAACCACAGCCAGAAATTTCTGGCCGTGAAGCAGATGCTGTTGGACGCTTTGAGACCGCCATATAGACGAGATACAGCAGTGCAATTCACACGTGGTTGAGCTGCTCAAAACTTTGAGCACGTGTTAACCGCGGGCGGCACACGAGGTAATGACGCGGAAATGACGCGGAACGACGTGCTCTGGCCGCGGCCAGGGCCTGGTTACACATGGGTAGGACGGGAAATTTCAGCGGGTAATCGTGGGTGGAGCATGGTAATAGCATGTTCTGCGCCTGTATCGCGGTGTTATTACGTGAAATTAGTGTGTTACGCGTGTGACGGTCAAACGCCTTTCTCCGCGTATATACAGCGCGATTTGCCGAGCACACGTCAGTTGTGCTCGAGACGTCAAGGGGTGGACACGGATCCCCGTCACCGTAGTGACTTCGTATTAATCCATTTTTATTTCTTGACATTTCTTTTCATTTGATAACAAGATAATAAAATAAAAATGAAAAACTATTACAATAATAACATATTGGCTTCTTCGGTGCCATAGCTTGAAATCTTGATCTTCACGGGACTGTGTCTTGAGCGGTTATGATTTCTACAGCCCGGTGTTATGCCGAGAAATGCATCCCTGCCGAGATTTGCATCCCCTCGCTACTACAACCACTTTTACCTCGTTTTATCTCACTTTTAGGGAATGTAATGGCGAACATATAACCAAAACCACTTCGTCTTGCATTTGTTGGGAATGTAATACAACTTAAACCATTCCGTCTTTGTTTTTGTTGTGAACGTAATGGAACGGTAATGCACACCGTATATAAAATCCTCCCGCCCTCGCGTGAACGCGCATTCTGCTGCGCTTCCAACAAAAGCGATCGTATTCTATATAAAACGCTTATTAAAACAATAAAGCGAGCTAATTATAACAATTGGGAGATCCTAGTCTATATAACGTGTTTATTTAAACAATAAAGTGCGATCGTATTCTACAAAATGCGTTTGTTGACGCGGATGAAAAAGTCACTAACGTCAGTGCACGCTTCCAACAAAAGTAATCGCAGCAGAATGCGCATTCACGCGAGGGGGGGGGGGATTTTGCGTAGGAGTCGGATTTGGACACAACACCGGAAAGGGAGCTTTTATACCCGTGGTCCACACGAGAAAATGACGCGGAAATGACGCGATGAGGAAGCGGAACAGTCGCCGGCATCTGTTTTGCGGGCATACCACCGATGAACAGCGGGTTGGCCAATTTTGCGCATTTTCCATCGCGGGCAACCACGGGCAAAAAAAAAAACGCAAAATTTTACCCACGATACAGACGCAAACGGCTGTGTGACCGGGCCCTAAGTTATGCCCCCGTAGTGATAAAACCAAAGTATTCTTGACCTTGAGGGGAGCAAGCCACCAAGATACTCTTGTCTAAGGGAAAACACTTTTCTCGTACATGTAACAGGCTGTGTAAATTTTTGCTCAACCAAGAGAGGAAACATCAGCAATCACACATTGTAGTTTACCCTTCCTGCTGTCCTCATTTTCTGTATACCGCCTGTCTCATCTGGGTCAAAACAACCCATTGTCACTAAGATCCGAATATATGCCGATTGATTACATTGATTACAACACCTAATTTCATATTGCCTGAATAAACAACTTGTCATTCACCACAGGTACTGTGGTGTATTTCTATTGGTATAGAAAAGGAAAACATGAGCGAAAAGGAGTTCGAGATGCATATCTGTTAATTTCAATGACAAACGTCTTTTTTTCCCTCCTGTAGCAAATATGGGTGGTAAATAATTTTTTCTAACAAACAATTTATTGACCAATTGAATTGATGAGCCGAATTCTTCTTTTTAAAACCCGTCTCGCCTTTTTGGAGCACCGCATACGTTTTTAGATCATTACTTTAGGAAAACGGATGAAAAACCTTGTTTGGTTATTCTGAAGGGTGGCTATACACACTTTAGGTGAATTATTTTTACCGTTTTGATAGTTCAATATATTTTAATCAAGACACACACACACACACACTTGGATTTATAGACTTTTCTTTTCCTAATCATCTACTGAAACAGCTTGAATAGAACACAAAACAATAATAAGAAAATAAAACAAATCAAAACTAGAAGTTGAGAACTGAAACTGGCACCATTTGGGTAGACACCAACATTGGCTTGATTATTGCGTTATTGTATTTTGATAGAGTTCCCCCTTTGAAGTCACACCAATACCTAGCAACAACAAGATGTTCTGCGAAGTTCGGCGTCGATGAAGACGGCCCAGTCTTTATGTCCACAGCTGTAGAGCGATGAAGAATCCCGGTAGGCTCGAGAGCCAGTAGGGATGAGGACCACAGGATGCAGAGTGTTGAAGGAGAGGTTGACTGCTGGTGGCTTGAAGCTTCTCTGAGGTCACTGGCTTTGTCCTACCGGTTTGGCCGCTGGCTTGATCAAGCTTGGCTGCTGACTTCTTGTTGAGCTGAGACTTGGTCAGGACCGGCCAGGATTTTGATCCAGTTCTGCTTGATAGGATTTGCCCTCTTTCCTTGTTCCTGGCAAAATTCAGACTGCCCTTGCGAGGTGATATGTGTACTAGCCCTGGATTCCAGTCTCCCGGGAGGGACGGCAACCTTTGATGTGCAAATTAAGCCATTCCCAACCTCACATTCCAGCAGTATCAGTCAGATAACATATCTATGTGATTAACTTAAAACACAGTATATACCTGTGTATATACCACAGTATATACCACAGTATATACCCACAGTATATTTATATACCTCATAAAATACAGTAAATACCTGTATTTACTTCACATGTTTTGACATTGTTTGATTATTTTCTGACATTGCAAAACGAAATTCTGACCAAGCATTGAACACTCTACTCTCTACTAAACCATTTTAGACAAGGGTCCCTTTCAAGCTGAGAGCTACTTTTTTTTTTACTAATTAGCGCAAATGGTACCGTTTTTATAGGGATTTTTAAAGCAACAACTTATCATATTATTTCTGTGTTGTTACTATGTTATTACCAAGTAAAATGTGTTAAGTTTCCTCCATTATCTGCTACCTTATCATGGTGGAGGAGTTCGTGTGTCCCAATGATCCTATGGGCTATGTTGTTGGGAGCTTTAAGCCCCTGGTAGGGTGACCCAAGACAAACAGGTTCTAGGTTAGGGGCCAGACAAAACACAGATCAAAAGACCGCTTATGACGACACAAAACTTTGGTCCATGAATTCTCTCGCCCGGACGCGGACTACCGGGGCCCCTCTCTGGAGCCAGGCCTGGAGGTGGGGTCCGCTGGTGAGCACCTGATGGCCAGGCCCTTTCTCACGGGGTACGGCCGGGCACAGCCCAAAGGGACGGCGTGGGTCCCTCTTCCCATGGGCTCACCACCTGTGGGAGGTGCTAATGGAGTCGGGTGTGTAGAGAGCTGGGTAACAGCCAAAGGAGGGGTCCTTGGTGAGCCGATCCCCAGCTACAAAAACTGGCTTTTGGGACATGAAATCTTACTTCTCCGGTGGGGAAGGAGCCCGAGTTGGTGTGTGACGTTGAGATGTTCCTGTTGTGGCAAATACACTTGCAAATGTAGAATGGATTTGCATACATGTGGAAATTTAGAAAGACTTGCTTACGTTTGTGGGAAACGGTCGGGTAGACATCCTTGAAGATACTCTTGGCAGACATTAAGTTTCCTTGAAGATAGCGTGCAAGGGACGGGACGCTCTGTACTTGATACGTAATACAGGACCGCCTTTTGGGGTGTACTCAATCGAAGCCTAATCGTCACTACCAGCTTTAAATACATTGTCATGTTCCTAGCTCTGTGAGATCTTTATTGACGCATCAATAAAGTGACATCTCCCTCCGTAACGAGGCTGGCTCTCTGTCTATTTCTTTTATCCACATATGAGAAGACTTTTCTCTCGATTATCGGACCTCCAATTTCTACAACATTTGGCGCCGCAACGTGGATTGGCACTAATTAAATAAACAGAAAAGAGAAAAGACTTCTCAGTGGAACGGTCTCGAATGAGCGGTTGAGGTAAGGATAGTTTTTTTCTCTCCTTGTTTCAATTTGCTTGTCGAGATTCGTGGGTGGACAGGAGCCTGTGGCGTCGGAGCTAAATTATGAAAATGCGTGCACGTGGGATTTTCCGTCTATAGTCAGGCCCAAGTTCGGACGGATGAGATATATAGGCTGAGTTGTGATTTTTATGTCCGACGGGATTCTGAGCTCAGAGAGTCCTGTCTGTTTTGGGACATAGGCTGCTTGAAAAAAGAAAAAGGCTAATTTAACCTGGATAAGAGGTTGCAGCGGCGTCGGTATTTGTATATTTATGATTGTCTTGAGATCTGTGTAAAGCTGTGATAAGACGTCGTCATTTGCTAAAGTGACAGTTCGAGAGTAGACGATCTATGTATGGTTAATACGGGGCATGTTTTATGTGTTTCCCTAGTCGATTGATGATTTGGGAGGGAAATGTAACCTTGCACTTAAGAAAAAGTGTGGTGCATGGAACCTCGCCATTTTCTACAATCTAAAAGGTTATACCGGCGTTAGAAAAATGAGCAGTAATCAGATGTTGTATTATTAAGATATATTCGCATAGAAACAAGCGATACACAGAATGTGTGAGAATTGCTGACATGTTTTCAGTCTGGGAGATGTCTCATTCGGGGATGTTGGTGTGTGTGCCAGCTGGCGTTAATTGTGCGTGTGTCTCTCTGTCTGTGGATGTGTGTTCTGTTCGGTTCGGTTTCTCCCCCGCCCGCCTGAGTGAGTGTGCGCGGGTGATTTATACTTAACTGTTTTTTGTTTTTTTTTGTTTTGTTTGGCGTTGGGAGAGGAGTTAAGGAAGCATGGATGATTGATGGAGTGACTGCTTATTCTACGTTTTACGGTCTTGTATGTGCTTTAGAGTGTTTTGCTTACCCCCACCACTCTCCGTCTTTCGCTCTGTGTGAGTTGAGCTCAACCGTGTGTATTCCCGCCCCACCCCCGTCTTTCCCCCGTCTTTCGCTCCTTTACTGTATGGAAAAAAAAAAAAAAGTGGAGGGATTACTTAATTCGTCAAGTGCTCCGTTTGCGTGTGGCCTTTTGATTTGTGAGATCTTGTTCCGATGAACGTGATAAGTATAGTTTGGGTAAATTGAGGAAACAATTTGGCAAGCATTTTCAAAAGACAATGAGGAGCAGATTACTCGATCTTGAGGAAGACCATGAAAAATTTAAGAATTTAATTGCTAAGGTGATGTCTTCATGGTCATTTAACCTAGATTAAACATCCGAGTTTGTAAACATGACCGATTTAACAGGATTCAGAAGTCAGACGCACTGTTGAAAAAGGCTGAAGAACAAACAAAGACGTTCACTCATCCGTTGTCTGCGCCGCTTGTCTACAGCAGGGTCGTGGGGACACTGGAGCACATCCAGGCTGTCCTCAAACAGTGAGCAGGTGGCAATCTGAACTGATTGCAGCCAGTTTCGAGGAGAAAGAGGTAGACAACTGGGCACCAAGGTCAGTGTGGCACTGATAAAGCTCATGGCACATTCCTGCAGCGGATTGCGAGTGGAACGTCACGATGGACTGAGCCAGACGGCCAAGGCCGTCGACGAGGCGGTGATAACGAACAACACGAGTCTGCGTTGAATCACGCTAGAATCTTGTTGATTGACGTAGTGTTTACAAATCTGAGGAATATTGATACGTTTGGATTGTGAATTATTTTATTTTTGACACAGAAATACTGCTAAAATTGTATTTTGAATCTGCTTTCCAGGAAAACGGTGATGTGTCTCCAGATGCAGGAGCATCAGGAGGATTATTAAGGAGAATAGGTAACAGGGGAATACCTTTGACTTTATATCAGATACAGGCCACGGTAGACGGAGAGAATAATAATAATAGGAGTAATAGGAATAATAGGAGCAGTGCCATCAAAAGATCTAGGTGCGGGAACAGTAATTAGGTTTTTGATTAGAGAAGTTATTCCGCGATTTGGCATACCATCAGAAATAAGCTCGGATAACATTTGTTCAAAAGGTCGTGAAGGGCATCTTACAAAAACTACACATTAAACAACGGTTCGGTGAGGTTTATCAACAAAGTCAAGGGATGGTGGAAAAGAGTAAATGGAATATCAAAATCAAAGATAAACAAGATCTTTGTGAGTACTAGGCTCAACTGAGGGGATGCGCTACAGTTAGCGCTGATGAGTTATCGCATGCAAACTCATTGGATCACGCATTTAACACCGCATGAAATGCTAACAGGCAGACCAGCGCCGCATCTGGGAGGTCCCTATAAGGGGCCGCCACTTGAGCAACTACAAACTGAACTGAGAGACTGTATGAGACAATTGACGGCTGTCATCTACCGGCTGGTTAAGAGACAAGAGCCCAAGGTCGAACAACCATTTGAAAAGACGTCCCAGGGGATCTCGTCTACATCAAGGTTTCAACGAAAGTGGAACCATCCGAGGCGTGAGGGACCGTACACCGTCGTGAGGGCAACGCTGGCCGCAGTCCAGGTCGAGGGCAGCTCAAAATGGTACCATCTGAACCACTGTACCACGGCTCACGCTGCCACCGTCAACGAGACCAAGCAAGATCAACAGGGCAGTAACGTTAAATTAGGAAAACAAGATGTGGGTGACAAAGCTGTGTGTGATAATAAATTGTCTGATATGATTGTTACTAGGAGCAGAGCTCGAGAAATCGCAGCGGCGAATGGAAATTGTGGGTCCGAAAGTGCAACCGGAGATCCAAAAAGCGACGCTGCAGTTGCAGACTATGACGCATCCTAGAGACAGCGGCCCGGTTAAGTGTGACACTACTGTATGACATGCCAAAACGGTTGAGGATTTGGGAAGTACAAGTACATTTTACCTCATGAAGGGCTCACTGGCCCTGAGGTATGGAAGCTCGAAAGTACCAAAATCAAAAATATTACAGGAAAAGAGAAAAAATGTGAGATATGACGAAAATGTGTAAAATATAATGTTTAAAATATGGTGCCATAAGAAGCATGCACTCGAAATCTTTTAAAGGGACAGTGTGTATACATTGACCCCAAGATGTCTTTGCACTGTGGAGTGCAACCGAAGTAAAAGTGCTGAACAGGATAAATAAGGAGAGTCACAGTGCCCAAAGAAGCACTATTTTCTTCTAATTATTACTCTAGTTTACAGTCACGTAGTCACACCAGCGGTCCCTGTTTTGGATGTAAGTTGCTAAAAATACTTTATAAGAAAGCTAATTAAACGATTTAGGTTCACTATCAAGACATTTCTAATAAAAACTCGCAGGAAAAAACCTTAACCGAGAACGAACGTTGTATCCAGAAGCTGTAGCAAAGAAACTCAAACGTTTTGATTGGGTAAGTGTTAGGAACTATAAACAGGACATGCGCATTTTACTCCATTGCCCAGCGCCTGTGCTAAAAGTTAATACGTAAGTATCTTCAGTTGTAGGAATTTTTGACATTTTCACAAAATAACTTGGCTTGCATCAGGTTTTGAATCAATAATTTGAGACAAAATGACAGACAAAATGAGCCTCAGCACTCATAAGTGACGGCGGGAGGGAGTCGAATTCTAAGTCGCTCGACACTCAAAACGTCACACAGTGAAAATTAAAATCGCTAAATGAAAGTACCGTAAAAATACTACGACAGTAATACGGTAATAGAGAAATGCCCCTAGAGCAAGGGTGTCAAAGTCATTTGAACTCGGGGGCCACACGATAGAACAAACATTCTGTCGGGGGCCTGACTGATAGATTCAAGAGAAAGAAAATGAGAGAGAAATAAAAGAAAAAGAGGGAAGGAAAAGGAGAGGCGGAGAGAGCATGAGAAACAAAAGAGATAAAAAGTCATGAGAGAGGGGGAAAAGAAAGGGGGAGGAAGAAAGAAATCCAAAGAGAAATAGAAAGACAGAAGGAGAGAAAAGAAAGCGTGAAGGGTAGGAATAAAGAGAAAAGAGAGAAAAGGAAAAAATGAAGGTAGAGCAAAAGAAGTTAAAAAGAGACACAGTAAGTGAAAGAGACAGAGACAAAGTGGGAGAAAAGGGGTGGAAAAGAGAGAGAGAAAGCGAAAGAAATACAGAACAGTGTCTTTGTTCAAGGCACCTGGGTTTCATAATTCAACCTGCAGCCTCTTTGACACCTGTGCCCTAGAGGTATACTAAACAGTATCACAAAACTAACGATTCAATATAATACTTTAAAACAAAGACATAGTACACTACATCAATTAAAAATAAATAAAAAATAAATAACTACAGAACTACATACCAAGTTAAGTGCAAGAAGGGCATTTATGAGCTGGCTCTCTTCAATAAATTGAGAAAAAAGCAGTTTTGTCCAATGAAAAAGACTGACTTAACCAATTACCAACAGCAATGACGTAATCTCGAAGCGACGAGATCTCATTAGCTAAGGTCGGCGTGCAGAAAAATAAAAACTCATACAGCAAAACCAAAGTAACGATGATGTAATGCGTTGAATCTTTGTTATAGAGGAATTAAATGATAATGACAATTTAAAGGAAAAGGTTGCGTCCCCAGCATGAATGATGCATCTGGGACACAGGTACATGGTGAAATGAAAACACTGAGTGTATAATACAAGATAATTATACAGAATAGTTTAAAAAGAAAGAATGTTTAAATAACAGAACTAATCATCTCTCGTTGAATATGCGAATGGCAAAAGGGTAAGAATTTTTAAGACGTGTAGTTATGCTCCTAATAAAGCAAGGGCGAGTAAAACAAAGAAGACGACTGGAAACCGTCCATAATTTCAGTGTCCATCTTTTCGTTGGTTATAAATGGACAAATTCAAAAGAGGCGTAATACATAAAAAGATTGTTTCCTTAGTTTTTCTCATATTCAATAATAGATTACTAGTGGTATGAATGATTTCGAATTATCAAAAATTGAAAGAAGTTTGAAAATGACGACACATTACCACCAGGGAAGAAAATTCGAGACTAGAAATCATTAATAACGTAGCTGAAGCTATTTCAGTCACTGAATGAAATATTTCTTTTAAAAAGAAAAGAAAAAGAAAAACAAAGGGAACTAAGACAATTGCGTAAAAACGAAGATTGTTGCGCGGAATAAAAGATTATGATAATAATATAAAATAAATACGAGTCAAAAAGATAATTCATGAGTGACGAGTATGTATTGCTTTATATCGAATCAACAATAAGAGATTATGATTACAGAGGGATGAAAAGACAATTAGAAATTTTTGACATTGAGTTCGAGTTGGCAGTTTTTTAGGACAATTGATTCCACACTGAATTTTTTAGAATGAGTGTTACGTTTGACAAATGATTAATAAATGTGAAACAATAGCTGACTTATGGTTTGGTTAAGTTAAAATGAAACATTGTCTATGGAAAAGAGCATTTTTTTTTTGGAAGACAATGAGAAAAAGATTGATCAACCCTGGAAAGGATTAAAGGAATTAAAAATAACGGATTAGTGGATTTCGAGACATATCATGGTGATTTAAAAATATAACTGCATGGGAAATGAATGGAAATTAATTAAACTAAGATAATTAATGTCTACTAGTACTTAAATTTAGAGAAAAATTTAGAAATTGAATGAACTGGCTAATTTACTAAAACATCTCAGTACGTAATCACGATAAAACTTAACGAGACTCTAAGTGCCCCTGAATTCCACAAAAAAAGTTAACCTAGTATATTGTTTTGCTTTAATTCTGAAAGAAAAGGAAAAAGAAACACTAAGACAAACATACAACATAAGTTATTTAAATAAGGATAATTTGCTGAAAATTGGGTATGAAAAACTTGAGACAAAAGTATGAAAAACAACACATTAGGTGGTGTTTTTGGAGTTCCCAGGGTCTTGAAAAGTACTATATAAATCCAGATCATTTATGATGGAATGGAATATACCGTTACGGACATAGTTACAAAACGGGTTCACATATTGTAACTGACAATTAAAATTTGGCGTGACACTCCATCTTCAGAGTTAGGTAAAAGAACGGAAAAGATAAGGTTATAGTTATAATTAATACAATATTTACACAAAAATGTGCATGTACAGTTGAGGTTTGTGTAAATATGCATTTGGTGAAGAATAGTCATTGTAGTGCAAAAAAAGTTGTCGGCATTGTGCAAAACATATAACAGTATTTTTATAGATAAGCTATGAAAATAAAAAGAAATTATTAAAAGGATCAAAATCTAATTGAAGGCAAATAAACATAGACATAACATGTTGTTTTGCTTTAGAATAAGAAGATACGTACCACGCAATACATAAAATTTTATTATAGAAAAAGATGCTGAGCACAGGGGTGAACGAATTGATCAGATAGATAGATAGATAGATACTTTACTCATCCCCTGAGGGAAATTCACATTTCCAGCAGCATCCCTGAGCTGAGAACACTTACTTACTTTAGCATATTATATAGAGTAACTAAATAGTGCTACACAGAATACATATTGCAGTAAGATTCGGTAATGTCCAATGTAGGTGGTGTTGTTTAATGTACGTATTTTTGCGAGTTGAAACCCATATCCATAGGATAGAAAGTAATCCAAGTGTTGCAGGGCACTGATAAAGTAAGCAAAAATAAATAAACAAATAAATAAATCACAAAAGTAGCGAAAATAACACGGGAGCTGCTGGAGTGGCTGCCATTCGTGACGGCGCCGGAAGTAACATTATCAAATACATTTTTCCACAATTGGGTCAGAATTAAACCTCTAGGGTTTAATCATGCCATTCATGTGCAGTTAACCAAAAGAAAACAAGAAATGGGATGGTAAAATATTACAATAATGTAAATCCTACTACAGAAATTCTATGAAATTACTAGAAAATGGAATATAGAGCTTGGAAAACGGGACATAGTATATGGTACGGCTATAATTCTAAAAAGACCAACTACAGAAATTCTGCAAGAATACTGCTACAAAACTACAACAGCATTAATACTAGCGCTACTAAAAAAAATCCTTCAAAAATACTACAACAGACTTCGAAAATATTACAGAATCTTATTTTGTAAGTATTATAAGATACTACTGCAGGAATGTTTGAGTTAAGTGCAGAGCGGACCAGAACTCAATCGCTTAACGACCGGTTACTTCTATTCAGCAAAATTGTCCAACGCTCAGGGAATAAACAAAACAGCAACTGGCTTACAGGCAAACAGGAACTCAGACTAGGAATACTCATAAAACAGGCTTTTACTCAGAACGGGCAAGCCCTTAAGAAGGACACACGCAAATTAGACGGTCGCCACGGCGACCATGCTGGACATGACAGAAATACTACATACGTGCACAGCTACAATGACACAGTTGTACCTCTACTTATAAGTTTAATTGGTTCTAGCAGTAAATATGGAATGATGAAACTATTGTAAATCGAAACACATTATCAATTTGAATCAATTGGATTGAAACGGGATTAGTCCGTTCCGAAAGCAAACGAACCTTGTTGAATCAACTGCAATTGCCCTGAAGGTATGCTGGTGTTCAGTAGGGGTTCATACATATACACAAAATAGATAAACATGAAATAAATATAATGAAATATAACATCATAACTGTAAATGAGAAAAACTGGATGTGTCCCCAGGCTCGTGACGCCAAAAGTTTGCCCACCCTTGACTTAGAACCATTGTTTTTGGGACGATGGACTGGTGGTTTATTGCGCTTTTAATGACGGGTTTCTTTTTAGGTTCTTTTAAGAAGCAGAATGTTGGAAAAAATTTTTGAGCTGATTGTAGGCGATGATGAAATGGGTCGATAAATTCTCTATAGAGCGTGACGTCTCGTTTGGTTTCATGTTATAGTCGTCATAGTTCCATTCCACTCCATTTAGTTATTAGTATCGATACGACGACACACACACACGCACACTGCTGTCGTCTTAATAAAACTGAATCGTCTAGAGAGGTCTCTGCACCGCACAACACAGTGGCCACGATCACACTCTCAGTCCACTCTTGGCGCCCATACTCAGTCATCCCTCTCCTCAGAGCGCCCTAAACCTTGCTTCCTTGATTGAGTAGAAGGACGTGTATAAATAGTGCAATTGCGATAGAAGACAAGTTTGAATTACTGAAATTCCGAGTATTATGGGATGAGTCAGACGAAGGAGAGACATAGATTGTGAACTTAGGTTTTAACTCAGGGGGGAAGTTGAGACATTCCGTAAAAATAAGTTAAAACCTAGTTTTTTCCGAAATTGATGAAAAATTGTCTTCTGAATAAGCTCTCCATATAACTGTTTTTTGAGATTCAAATTACGAAATTTGGACGGATAGAAAAATATTACACAGAAGAAATGTTGTAATATTACAAAATTTACAATGTTTGTCAAATTGATTAACAAAAATCAATTAAGATAACCATTCACCATTAGCAAATCGCCCACATTGAGAACATTTTGGGATGGTATTTTTCATTTTTGGCAAAATCATTCACTTTGAGCGTGAATTACCTACTTTCTTGGCAAAATACTGTTATATTGAACGAATTTACTTACTGAAAAGATCATATATAGGTTATGATTTTTATAAAAGGCAAAACAAAGAGTGACTCATAACAATAAAAACGTCTTTTCTTGGGTTAAATTGACAATTTAACAATCTATCCTGGTCATCTGCCTCGAGGGGAATGGCCAACAGCAAGATAACACGTTGAAAATCAAAAGGAAATGCAAATAAAAAGTGCATACAAATTTTTTCTCGGATGTGATCAATCTACAAAAGAGAACACTCAAACACTCAAATCAGGGTAAATGATTCTGACAAGGATAATGGTTAAACTGATCCAGTGACTGTATTTAGTGAAAAAGCAAAATTTGAAATTTAGAACTGACAATTTAAAAAATAAATTGTTTATTTTCTAGTTAGAATTTTGGGATAGAATGCTCAAAATGGATAGGGCATCTTATAGTGGGGATTTTGATTTTCACTTAAAATAAATATAAAGACGTGCAACCAGTCGGAGTGCCGATGGACTACCGAAAACCAAATGTGTTAACGACAGTACAGACTAAAGTGACGGATAATATGCTAAACCTTAATGTGACGATACAGGCGAGAAGGGTACCGACACGCCAAAGTCCAGAAAAACCTACACCCACGGCGACAGCACTGAAGAGTGAGGTTACAACGCCGACAGCCAAAAATGAGTGCACGGCCAGTACGTAAAATTCGGGAAATTGTGTAGAAGAGGAAAACCATAACCCTAACTCGGTAGTTGTGTAGGCGCATGGCCTCAGTGTGCACTGACTTAATTAGACTAGTTAACTTAAATTTGTGTGGGCCATCTGTCTTGTTTTATGTTTTATGTTTGTTCAATGTTGTAAGTGTTTGTATTCTTTCCTGTATTCTTATCTTTCTTGTCTATATGGTTGTCCAGCGTTTAATCGGCCCACGTAACTGAAAGGATTAACAGAAAAATATCGAAGGAAAAGGAAAAAGGGAACAACACAGTACTCATTGAGACGAGAAAAACGTTTTTAAAGAGGGAGACGGTTTAAAATGTATTGTTTTAGATAAAATCGATAGCACGTCTCGTTAGGAATCGAAAACGTTCGTTTTTTTTTAGAAATCGGTTTGACGCTAACGGTGTACAACATAACGCCTGCGGGCCTAAGGGGTTCCAAAAAATGTTTTTTTTTCGGTCCAAATTTTTTTTGTTGTTTTTTCAATTGGAAAACGATAAATTTAGATGTGATAAGTTTAGAGAACTTATGTTTGAGTTATTTTAGATGCGTTAAATGAAGTTAATGCCAGAATAACACTTACTAAAGATACAATAACAAAAAGAAAAAAGTTAACCTATTCCGGTTTTCAGTTCAAAATCGGAAGATTAGGGAATGTGAAGACTAGGAAAAATCCAATTGAGTGAATTGGAATGGAGTAATTTGAGATGGAAGCATTGTTGTACGAGAATAGTGTAAATACTTTCTTTTCATTGAATATGGAGGGAAATATTCATTGGGTCGAATAAAAATGAGTAAGATGAATCATTGTAGATCAATGCACGTCATTTTCACATTAAGTAGGTGAAGCTAAGATAGTAGATTGAATTGGTTTGGAAAGAAAAATAAATAAATAAATAGATAAGTGAGATGGTTATATGTCAATTTTCCCATGGGCTAAAGTGTTAGAAGGCGTAGGGGAAGGGAAAGTTATGTGGAAAATGGATTGTTGGCAGAGCAAGTAAGGAAGTTACAAATACAGAAAGATAAATGTTAGTAAAAGAAGGTAAAAAGGGGAGAGATAGTAGGCATTGAGGAAAAGAGAAGAGGGGGACATGCAAGTGACAAAAAGAAAGGAATGTAAAGGGGAAAAAGTAATTAAATGAAATATTTTTGTTGACAATTGGCCGCAGTAAAGAAAGCATATGTTCCGGGTGGACGTGTATATCTAGATACCATCAGACAACCGAGAGGAATTCCAGAGGGATTTAAAGTTAGGAATGAAATTAAGTCTGGATTAGAATCAATGTTTATCTGGATAACTCCGAATAAGAACGCAGAATGGATTAATTACATTTATTACAACCAGCAACGTTTTATTAATTACATTAACGAGGCCTTTAGTGCAGTAGGAGAGCAAAGCGATTTTCTCTTAGCCAGTAAAGGAGGCGTGTGTCATATGATAAAGGAGGAAGGCTGTATGTATATACCTTTAAATACATCCGAAGCAGGAAGCTTCACAAAAGCACTGTCGAAGATTCGTGAGTTGAGCAATGAAGTGACAGTAAATACTGAAAAGAACAGTATCTCTTTTGATTGGTTCTCGTCTACATTTGGGTACTGGGGTAGTCTGTTAGCGAAAGGGGAAATTATTGTGCTAACTGTCGTAATAATTATGTGTTTGTTGTGTTTCTGTGCCATACCTATTCTTAAAAGAGGAATGCTTAAGACTTTTGGAGAACAAATGACAGTAGTGGCGATACTAGGGTGGCAGAAGCTCAATGAGCACAGTTAGTGATTAAATATCCAAGCCTATTCCTTAGTGAGGAAGAACAGATGACTCAACTAAATTCAACGCCTTGAATTTTATCTGGCAACGTTGATAGTCAGTCTACATTATAATAAAAAATGGAGCATCTGCGGAGAGAGACACAAATGATGATCTGCACTAATAACAATATCAAGTAGCACTATTGTTAAACACGTAACACACTATATAGCACTAGGAATAACAACAACAAATATATTGGTTTCTGATTGTGATTCTTTTGTTGGTATGTCACACTGCCGGGGAGCAAGCTGCTGTCTGGGATGGTCAGGATGCATCGTCGCTTCCGGGTTTTTGGCTGCATGGAAACTGAGCGTGATGCCTGCTGGGATGAACACTCACTCAAACATCTGACTTCACGACACCCGTTGACGAATACGACAATGCATGGTCTTCAAATTGTTCACGGGAGTCAGGCCAAAGGCCGATGTGTATGCTGTATCACTATCCAGTCATGCACTCATCTTGAAATGTATCGACGACTGTTACCAAAATTTGTTATCACTCACTTATCAGTTCATTTATTCATTTACCTTTATCACGTACCGATCAACCGTCGACGGTCCGCGTGTATAATCCAGTGTGTACGGATAAAGATAAATGAAGGGGGGGTTAGTGCATGGGTCAGATGTTTGGAGTGTTGGGGGTTTTTGTAAGTGAAACATGAACAATGAAAATTAGAATGATCACAGCAGGCTGACCGCCAGAATTTTATTTTATTTTCGATTCGCGTAAACTCTGTCCGTGTATTGATGTCTATGATTTGTAATACTTTGCCACTACTCTGTATTGATTTTCAATTTTAATTTCCATTCAAAGTGGGAGTATAAACTCCCAAAAGGGGGGATAAGGTAACAGAAGAAAAAAAAAAAAAAAAAAAAAAAGGGGGGATATGTTGTGGCAAATACACTTGCAAATGTAGAATGGATTTGCATACATGTGGAAATTTAGAAAGACTTGCTTACGTTTGTGGGAAACGGTCGGGTAGACATCCTTGAAGATACTCTTGGCAGACATTAAGTTTCCTTGAAGATAGCGTGCAAGGGACGGGACGCTCTGTACTTGATACGTAATACAGGACCGCCTTTTGGGGTGTACTCAATCGAAGCCTAATCGTCACTACCAGCTTTAAATACATTGTCATGTTCCTAGCTCTGTGAGATCTTTATTGACGCATCAATAAAGTGACATCTCCCTCCGTAACGAGGCTGGCTCTCTGTCTATTTCTTTTATCCACATATGAGAAGACTTTTCTCTCGATTATCGGACCTCCAATTTCTACAACATTCCAACTAGATATAGTCGGACTCACCTCCACACACAGCTTGGGCTCTGGTACCAGTCCCCTCGAGAGGGGTTGGACTCTTTTTCACTCTGGAGTTGCCTGTGGTGTGAGGCGCAGAGCCGGCGTGGGCATATTAGTTGCTCCACGACTCAGCACCTGTACGTTGGGGTTCACCCCGGTAGATGGGAGGGTATCCTCCCTCCGCCTTCGGGTGGGGGGACGGGTCCTGATTGTTGATTGTGCTTATGCACCAAATAGCAGTTCAGAGTACCCACCCCTCTTGGAGTCCTTGGAGGATGTGCTTGAGAGCGTGCCCCTGGGAATCCTTTCTAGTGTTGGGAGACTTCAGCGCTCACGTGGGCAATGACAGTGAGACCTGGAGGGGCGTGATTGGGAAGAAGGGCCCCAATTACCTAAACCTGAGTGGTGTATCGTTATTGGACTTATGTGCCCGTCAGGGTTTGTCCATAACGGACACCATATTCAGACATAAGGGTGTCTATCTGTGCACTTGGCACCACGACATCCTAGGACACTCTGCAGGGTCCTTGAGGGTGCATGCGAGTTTGCCCATCTGGTCTACATGTGTTTTGTGGACTTGGAGAAGGCATTCAACTGTGTTCCTCGGGAGTATGGGGTACCGCACAGTCTTATCCGGGCTGTGCGGTCCCTGTATACCTCGTGCCAGAGTCTGGTCCACTTTACCGACAGTAATTCAGATTCGTTTCCAGTAGGAGTTGGACTCCGCCAGGGCTTTCCTTTGTCACCGTTTCTGTTCGTAACTTTTATAGACAGAATCTCTGTTTGTACTGTTGGGGCCAATCTAAGAAAAGTCATAGTTTTAAATTATAAAATTCTTATGTAGGGGATTTTTGTTTTGTTTTGTTTTGTTTTTAACACAATGGTGGCTTATTTTGAGCTGGAGACAACTGTAGGGTTAACCGCACACACATGTTTGCTCAAGAAGCATAAATGAAGGAAAGCACTCTGTCCTCCAATATGTTGTCAGTGTAACTTGAGTCAGCACATTCATAATTTACAATTGTTAGCATCATATCATGTACAGATTAATTTGGGTTACATTTTGAAATCAACAACAATACCCAATAACTTGGAGATTGGAAGATTTGTCTGACTTTTAACTCTGGAAAATTGACAAAGACATATATTTTTTATATTCAAAATAGGATATATTTAACACTAAAATAGAAATGTATTAATTTTAGTCACAATAACATTTGTGTAGGCTTCAAGGAGTGTTGCATTCACCATTTCGAAGACTATGAATTTCTGAAATCCTGTGTAGTGTAATGCCCTCCCCATCATTTGACCGAAAAATATTCAAGAAAACCAAACTAAAGCCATAGGTCCCCCGGGGTTGATTGTAATCTGTGAATCAAATAGGGCAAAAATATAATAATTTTCAAGATTTATCCTACAGAAGACTAGAGAAGTTCATGTTTGTGGCTTGACATTCGTAGCAAAAGAGTAGTGTTTATTACATAATTATTATTATTATTATTATTATTATTATTATTATTATTACTTTTATTATTATTATTATTATTAATAATAATTTAACTATGACCAAGACCAAGGGTTTGATTGTGAAAAAAATATTTATTTACTAAAAGAAAATGAAAAGGTTTTTCTACTAAGAGACAAGAGGTCGGTCCAAATAATAGCTAAAGAGATTAGCAGTTCTGTTGAAATTTTAGCACATAATATTCAGGGGACAAATGAGCTAACCAACAACAGCTCCAAATTCACAACTACGGAGTCAAAATGGCTGAAAATTCCTTTTTTACTAGCAGGACAGTGCACGACTCTAAACGAAACCGAAAAAAGTAAAAAATGTCGGACAAACACATTCAAAGGGTGGTCCAGAAAACCGAAAGCTAAACTTTGACGAAAAGAAGACAAAGGCCCAATCCCATTTCTCTCACTCGGCCCTGAGAACCCTCCAGTGAGGTCCCTCGATAGAGGAGTGCCCTCCGCGAGTTGAGTGCAAAGTGGAGATGGTTTGGACAAGACTTGCAAGGTTCCACCCCTGTCCAGGAGATGGCGGTAATATTAATTGGCTGTAGACCTCAGTGACGTATTGGTCTACGTCACATGTAAACAACTCGAGTCTCAACCTGTAGTGTGTCAGTTGGAGAGTTCGTGCAACGTTAAAAATGCCCGCTACTGCTGTGTTATTACCGATTGCCTGAAAGCTCATCATCTTTTCCGTGTCTCCAATCAACGGAGGAGAAATGTGCTATACTGAAGACAGCTTCGGCGCTATGTAGTGCTGATTCATCTTTACAAGGTACGTACACTCATTAAAAAAAATGACCCGTTCGGTCAAATACAGTAAGAGTTAACATACAATGCACGTTCACATAATACCCTATGTTTGTGTAGACATAAATGGCAATCTACTTATTAGTATCTTAATGCCATTTTATGACATATAGTAGGGGTCTTGAATCTGTGACATGACGAAACGTAAACAAACACAAGAACAGTCCACCTGACCCTTTAGCTGACATAATATCGTCACCAAACTTCCCTGTACAACCCAAAAACCTTAGTTCATAAGGAATTTAATTCAAAAGAGTTGTCATTGAATATAAAAAGGTCATTTCAACATTTTTTCATGATGCTTACATCACAGTTAAAGCGGTCTTTTTCTTTTCTATGCCCACATTTATGTCTAATTTGTTTGTTATCTATTGTGTTCCAGAGTGGCTGTCCCATAAGCGTGGACAGGTTGGACAGGAATGTTCCCATCCTGTGCTTATGGTTGGATGTGGAGTCAGAACTCATTCAGGACTTAAGGTTGAGCAAGAAGGTTATGTGGGCCCTGCAGGAGCTGCTAAAGAGGGAACAGGGCCATGGCTGGAGGTCCTGATCTACGTGTACTGGCTGGTCCACGCTCTGTCCTACCGTGTGGTGTCACGGGTCTTCAGGGTTCCCAGGTCCACCGTACAAAGAATTGTCCACAGTTAATATGGAATAAATTGCCCAAAAGCCATATTTTAGGCTCTGGAAGTCAGACCCACATTTGCATTATGTGCTTTTCTGCATTACTATTCAATAAACATCTTCATTTTGAGTAACACCTTGGTGGTTTATTTCATAATGATGTGAGATACTGTGTGTGAACTATGTGACTGTTGGACAGAAAACAACTACAAATCACTCCAGCTTAAATAATAGTTTACTTTCAGAAAAACAAACTCACATTGGGCCAAAATACATAATAGTAAATAAATAATGTGTCACAAATTTTAACAAAAATATACCAATACTTCCATAAAGCTGGAAACACAAACTGGAACTTCATTGAGTTCTTAAAAAAAAAAAAAAAAACTTTTATAAAACAAAGGGAAACATTGCAGAGATGTCACTGTTCTGGAAATTTGTCCACGAGCTTCCCAAAAAGGACGGGAACAGCTCAGTTTTGGCCACAGTTTCTTCGAGCCTTTTCCTCGCTCCGGCAGACTCCGCTTTCAAAAAGTCAAGGAGTGTATCGTGCTTCCTTTTTTTTCTGGGTGATTTGGGGTTTGGCGCCGGATTAGAAGGTGCCAACGACGTGCCCGGTGGTGTGGATGGCGTGGTAGCTGTGATGGTGACCAGCTCTTCCACGGGACGTTCTACAGTGGCCTTTAGGTTGGGTGGAAAAAACAAGAATTACTTAATGCTGATGTATTGTACAAAACAACTGTGTATAGGATGCTCAACAAGTTGATATGAGACAGGAAATTATAGGATGTGTTCTGGATAATTATTTGATAGTGAATAGATACAAAAAATGACATGTTATTCTTATGGCTGTAAGAGCCTTCTATTGGGCAGCATCACATATGCTTTAGAATTGTCTCCACATTTGGACAACATTTTGAGAAGGTAATTAGCAGACATGGGGACTTGAGACTTAGTGACTTGGACTCGAGTCGACTCGAGTCGCTGTTTTTATGACTTGTGACTTGACTTGGACTTGGCAATCTAAGACTCGGGACTTGACTTGACTTGAGCCACGATGACTTGAATGACTTGCGTGTTCATATATATATATATATTTCATTATTTAAATAATGTTGACAATTACAGTACGGGATGCGGGCTGAGAAACGCTCTCATGTCACGCCCACTCTGCCCATGCGCCACACACCTCCACGGCAACCACCTGAAGTCAGCATGTCTGCTCCGAGGGTAGTAACTTTTGGCTTCAAAAACTTCTGTGAAGAAGGTAAACGGCGAACAGCGCAGTGCAAATTTTGCAACGGGAAAATTTCGGACAGCCAGACCACCACCTCAAATTTCATCCGACATTTGAAGAGCCATTCTGCCCAGTAAGTGTTTGTCAGTGTTAATATCTGTTTGTCAATGTGTTAATATCTGGTGAGTTGGATGTTGGCTAATGTCTGTGAATATTGTCATTCACCCAGGTCATTTTATCCATACAGTTTAGTTGTAGGCAACTGGACTTCTAATTTGAGCTTGAGGAACTTCCATGAGGAACATCTACAGCTCAATCTCTAAAAAGTCCAGTTGCTTACTCTTTGGTTGTTAGCTAAGAGTGAGCGGCAGGGCGATTTAGCCGCTGCACAGGGGGGTTTCAGTTTATCATTGTGACATTCTTATGCAGAGACGAGAGGTTATCGTAACCTGCGTCAATGATGCTTCATTCATTTACTTTTATAAACATTGCAGTATGTTTGAGTAAAACGAATGCATTTGTGCTCATAGTGCCTCGTCTATCCTACAACGGGTAACGCAAAAGACAAGCCAGGCATATTGAGCTAGGAGCTACGGATAAACGGGCTGTCTAATTGAGAAAATAGGGTAGGCTAAGCGGTGAAGTTGAGAAGGACACGTGCACTGTACATGATCAAAAATCAGGGATGTGATTTGACCAAAGTGAAATTATCTGAAAATTAGGCGGGGGTCTGGGGGCCGCGGGCACCCAGCTAGGTCCAGGGCAGTGCCCTGGTGGGGGGAGAAGTGGGGCGAAGCCCCCCGGAGGTCATGGGTTTTCCGTGTTTTTAAGTACTTTCAATGCACTCAGATGACAAAGAAATAGACAAAACAACAGCATACATTTTCAATGTATTTTGAACTATCCCATATAAAATTACAGTTTAAGTCAACTCAAAATCAGTCACATTAAAAAACATTGGACTGCCTTTGCTATTAAAAACTATCACTGAGAATATCATCATATCTAACTCATGTGATTACTAAGTTAACACATAAATCATGTTGAAGAGTTCAAATTTCATGAACAAATAATTGTATCATGACCAAATGAAAAGTAACTCATATTAGAACATACCATAAATGTCTTTGTTATAGAAGAAGATGTTATCTATAAATGAAAGTACTGTAGTGGGTTGTACATAATTCACCCACGGAACCATTGTTTAGTTAGCGAGTTCCTAGGGGGACTCTTAATTCGGCCGGTTCTAGCCACTCTCGTGTTTGTTTTGTTATCGCCAGTTTAAATGTCATTAAAGCAGCTTTCGTTGGCACCTTTGTTTGACACTCCGCTTACGACTCCCGTCTCTGCTCGCTACATTGGATCACGTCGGGGTCACCAACATTTGTAGATAATTCCTTCTCTAACCAGTCCGATCGAAACTTGTTTTTTTACGATCTTAGCAATTTCTTTAACTCGCGGAGCATCTTTGCGTTCGATCTCGGACATCTTTCTTTAAACACTCGGCAAAAACGTGTGAGAAATGAACAATGGCATACTCCTACGCCTTTATAAGGAGCGCGTTTATTGGTCAACACGGAGACTTCAACCAATCGCAAGTACGTTTCATTTCAGTTACGGAAACACTAAAATGGAACGCTGTCGAGACGAAATCGTTTTTTTTACCATTTAAAAGAATCGGAAATTTTAAAATTTTATTTTTGGAGCGAAAGCGGAATTCCGCGAATTAGCGGAAAAATCACATCCCTGAAAAATGTGTCTTTGCCTTAATGTTATAGTCTCAATCTGCATATAATTTGGAAGTGTTGGCAAAAGGGCACCTTCCACGATTGGGGAGAGTGTGGGGTTGGCGGCAGCTGCAGGGGGATCCGCTCTTTTTCACAGGCATGCTGATCGTACATAGTCAAGTCAAAGTCAGTTTTATTTGCCAGTTCCTTCAAATGTACTTGACATAAAACGGAATCGAAATTACGTTCCACACTGTCCTATGCGTAGACATTGACAACAATAAAGTGCAATAAAAGTGCAACAATAAAGCCTGGCTATCGCGACTATTAATAAACTGTGATAAACGTGTGATAAACTCATCACACGAGTTTAGTCTGGCCAACCATCCGAGAGGCTGCGTTGATCAAATGCCTCTGTGTACTACTGGACTATGCTACAACCAATCAGACTACAACGTCATCACGCTAAAACCGCCTCAAT
Organism: Urocampus carinirostris; assembly: GCF_059441175.1. NCBI lineage: Eukaryota > Metazoa > Chordata > Actinopteri > Syngnathiformes > Syngnathidae > Urocampus > Urocampus carinirostris. Next base: position 49,989,629 of record NC_142352.1, read on the forward strand.
CGTGCAGGCTAGATCAAAAGTTATGCCAGTAGTCTCCAAATCAAATAGTGACAATAATGTTAATCCAATCTTATAATTAAGACCACTAAGTCGACAATTATGGAAGTTTTTTTTGTAGTTTTTTTTTAGTAACTTTTTAGTATAAAAATAAATATTAGCTCATTATTTTCTTTAAAAATTTTGATTTCATGGTTGGAAATGTTAAATAAATTGTTTTATTTATTAACTATCACATGGTTAAGATATACCAGCTTTATGAGCATAAAAAAGTAAAAAAATGTGGTAAAAGCTTCAGTTACAGTTGATTTGATATTAAGTAATATCATCCAGAAGATAGATAAAAAAAAATACAGAAAGTTTCAAACAACTGTTTTTTTAACCATATGTCATGATTTCATGTCTGCCCAACCATACAGGACATCTCATTCTTGTTTTTGCATCTGCTTCACAGATATGCAGAGTATGAAAGGACAAGAAACGCCTGCACTGATACTACACAGCCTGCAATATCACAGTTCATCCAGTCTCGTCCTCTGGAAGCATATTCAGCAAATCATCCCAAACAGAAGTCCATAACCAATGCTATTGTTACAGATCTTGTGATTGGATGTAGCATGCCCCTTTCAATGACGGAAAATAAACATTTCAGGCACTTCATGTCTGTGGTCGACTCCAAATACCAGCCTATCTGCCGCAGAACAATAACTTCAACAATAGAATCACTTGTTGCAGACATGCAAGAAAAGATCAAAGTGATTCTTGCTGGTGTAGACCATGTGTCGGTTACCATAGACATTTGGTCAGATAGGAGGATGCGCGGCTTTTTGGGAGTCACTGGCCATGTCTTAACAACCTCAGAAGGAGTCATGCTGAAGTCATACCTGCTGGCATGCAGCAGATTCAAGGGATCTCACACAGGAGAGCGCATTGCTGAAGCCTTTGATTCCCTGTGTGAGGATTATGGCATTCGGAAAAAACTCGACTTCATAATCTGTGATAATGCTGCGAATATGAAGCGAGCATTTTCAGTCTGTTTTCCGAAGGATCAAGATGACGAAGTAACCGATGATGACAATCTGGATGATGAAGAATTGTGGGAAGACCTCTCCAGAGGTGACTGGGAGACTGTGGACCGCACAATCAACAGAGGAAGCCCTAAACGTCAGCAATGCTTTGCGCATACTCTGCAGTTAGCTGTTGGTGATGGTCTCAAGGATGCACGGATCATGAACAGTTCCTTTGCAAAATGCTCCAAGCTTAGCTCTCTCTTGCATACATCCAGCACCTTTAAAGATGCGTTTGAGGAGAAGTTTGATCAGCGAGGGATACCCGCTGCTGTAAACACACGGTGGAATTCAACTTTCCGACAAGTCAAGGCAGTGCTCTCATTCAGTCACCAGGACTTGTGCAGTGTTGTTCAGAACACGGGACACAGTGAGCTGGTCTTCTCAATTAGGGAGTGGAACTTGATGAAGGAACTTTGTGATGTGCTACAGCCATTTGCAGAGGCCACTGATCTTACTCAGGGAGAGAAGATTGTGACGATTAGCTCTGTCCTCCCCTGTGTATTGTCTCTTAACCACCACTTGGAAAGACTCAAGCCGCAAGTGCGCTTCCTGGGAAGCATGATCCATAGCCTGCAATTCTCTTTGAAGAAACGGTTCCGGGGAATCTTCGTTAATGTGAAGATGTTGTCAGCTGCATCAGGGGAAGAGCTGCCATTTGCAGACCCAGTCTACATCAGGTCAGCTGTCCTGGACCCGGCTTTCTCCATGATGTGGCTTCAGCATGATGTGCTTGTCACCGATGATGTCAAGAATAACATTGTTGACATGGTAAAAGGTCAGTGGATTTTTTTTTTTTAACGTGATGTACACTTAGGCGTGTCACCATTATCAAATTATGGAAATGTAATTCAAAACAGTTATATGAGTATTATAATCCATTTTAGAGATGATTTTGCAAGCGTATCAAACTGTGGATGTTCAATTTTGAATAATGCTCATGAGATCTTACGCTTGCCCTTTTTTTTCTTTGTTTTAATTAGATCTGATTCTACGTGAGGTGCAACCTCACACAACATCCCAGAGTCCTGAATTCCTAGAGGAGGAAAGCGAAAGCCAGCAAGAAGACAGCACTGGCCTATTCTCAGGCTACAAAAAACGCCGCAAGCAGGACCCAACCACCAACCCAGAGACACAACTAAATAACTATTTTTCTCTTTGTTGTGGGCAGCCTTGTCTGTCCTTCTGGGACGCAAACAGGGCTGTCCTCCCTGCCCTTTTTCCTGTTGCAATGAAAGCTTTGTCAGTGCCAGCCTCAAGTTCCCCAGTGGAAAGAGTCTTCAGCCATGGTGGAATCATTATGAGACCCCATCGAGCTCGGCTTGCAGATAAGACCCTGTCTAATCTTCTATTTTGCAAATGCAATACCTTGTAAAAAGGGAATGACTGATGGATATACATACCTGCCAACTTTTGAAAGTGAAAAAGCCTAGTAGCTAGGGTCCAGGGGCCGCAGGCCCTGGTCAGGTCCAGGACGATGTCCGGTGGGGGGTTCAGGGGGGTGAAGCCCCCCTGAAGTCAAAGGATTTTTAGCATTTTCAGGGCTTAAAATGCAGCTAAGAAGTAACAAATTTTACATTTTTTTCACAATCACAACCTCATGTTTACAGTCAATTTACCTAAACTGTACTGATGGAAATAATCAAAAGAAAGTTCTTTAAAGCTCAACAATGTATTTAATATAACAAAGTCATAGAAAACCCTCATAGTTTTCTTTTCTTTTCAATATTTGATACAATAAGAAACAAAACATTTAATTTTTTATCATTGAAGTAATATTATTCAGTGTTGGTTCTTGGGTTGGTTTTCAGGTTAGTTTGGAAACTTGTTATTTGAGATATTCCAATATATTTGTGAGTGAATAATTATATAATTGATTTTGATCAGTTTTTATATAAATAAAATAACAACCAGGCCCAACACTGACTAATAGTTAAATTTTACATGCAATTTAACTATTGGAAGCAGTTGAAGATAAAACAAAATTTGGCAAACAATAATTAAACTAATTATCTAACTAAGAAAACATTTCACTGGCACATTTCCAAGTGTCACTGCACTGCATACAAGTGTATGTCCATTGAGGCAGTCACTTCTCATCTTAGAAATTCCCAATTTCACTTAACTGACTTCAGCACATATTTAAGCAATAAACAAACTAAAGGCTAAATCTATATATATCATGCAAACAATTTCACTGGCACATTTCTAAGTGTCACTGCTCCATTGAATCAGTCACTTCTCAAAGTGAAGCAAGGCACACCAGAGTCAATTGAACATGCGAGGCTGAAAGATTTTTATTCGCTGAAAAGCCATAAACATTCATGGGTTGATTCACTTCAGCAAAATTAATAATATCCAAATGTTCTCCATGTTATACAACTTTCTGCACTTCTCCGGTAGACTCCATGACCTCTATCCCCGCTGCCAATTAAACAATGGCGGTGCTCCAATTGAGCTAAAAAATAAACCTCGCGCATAAGCAGCCAGGACTGGCAGTGCTGATATAGCCGTTGTTTGAAATGGTACTTTGTCTCCATCTTGCGGTGGAAACCCGTAGTTTCTGTCATGGCACCGTATCACCGTAGTGGTTTAAAGAAAACCGTACTCATTACGGCAAAACCGTAGTACTTGGCAGGTATGGATATACAGTGACTGAGTGAGTGAGTTAATTTGTGTCATTGTGAGTGAGTGAGTGAGTGAGTGAGTGAGTGAGTGAGTGAGTGAGTGAGTGAGTGAGTGAGTGAGTGAGTGAGTGAGTGAGTGAGTGAGTGAGTGAGTGAGAGTGTGTGAGTGTGTGTGAGTGTGTGAGTGAGAGAGAGAGGAGAAATGTAACAAAGTTTAATAATAATAAGCTATTTGTTTTAGCTGTTATTTGTTTCCTCATAAAAAGGGATTGACTTATGGATATACTGTTTGAGTGAGTGACAGAAAGCGTGTGAGAGAGAAATCTGCAAAGAAAAGAGCAAGAGAAATGTGACAGTTTAATCCTCTGTAAGTTAGTATTTGTTTTAGCTGTTATTGTTACTTTGTAAAAGTAAAAAAAAAGTAAAAGTTTGGGTTTCGATCTACAGATCACTTTTTCTGTCAATAAATACCAAATACTGACGATATCACTGTTTGTTTGAGTCTATGATGTATTTTACTGAACATGAGTATTTAGGATACAAATATTTTATTACAGGTTAGGCACATTAGCCAAGGATGATTACTTGATTTCTTATATATTGCCTTTCACTTTATTAAGATCAGATTCTGAAGCTAAAATTACAACAGTACGCCAAAGGTGACTTGACTTGGACTTGACTTGACCTATTACAGGACTTGACTTGACTTGACTTGACACAGCCTGTGACTTGACTTGACTTGACTTGCCCAAGAAAAAAATACTTGGGACTTACTTGAGACTTGCACATGTGTGACTTGGTCCCATGTCTGGTAATTAGTTTACTTAATATGTGTTTACAGAGAAGGCAGTGAACTATGTGATAGTAATTTGTTTCAACTGTATTTCCACGTGAAATTCGGAGACATTACTCATAATGCATGATGAAAACTAATGCATTCTGATCTCACATGAAATAATCATATTGTAAATAAAACACGACACCTGAAATTGTGTGCAGTAAACAAGGGCTTATGTCCAGAACGGTATTCTGACTATGCTCCATGTAGATGTAAAAGTACGACTCGTTTAAGATAAAAACAGGGATGGGCTGAACCGTGATTTTCTGCACAGTTATCCTACTTTACAGTTTGTAGCGTGAAGATTATTTTTTGGCAGCTCCCTTGGTAGATTTGTGCACTTCGTAAAGTAGCGATTTTGCAATGTTCATGTTTTAACGCGAAAGTACGATTTTCTATTGCATTTACGTCTAACTAAGATATCTCAATACATTTTGTTGCAAATACATGCGTGGTTGTGGAAAACTACTTACATTTGTGCGGTTCCTTTCCGGGCATGTTTGTTGATATTGAGAATTCGCAAAGCCTTCTGGGTAGTCACTTCGCCGCCAAGTGAGGTAGGGAGCCCCCTCGGTCTTGAAGTGGTTACGACATGGTTTGAGGTCACTTCTGCCTCGGACTTGAGAGTATCGGGACACACCCCATTTTCACGTGAACGCGCAAACCGAGTGACTAGGGCACATAGCGAGTGAAAGTGCGAAGAATGGGACTCAGCCAAAGTATAGTGGAAGTGAAAACTTCCGGTGCACAGCAGCTCTTTATTTAAACTGGTTTTAAGAAGTACTGTTATTGTTTAAAGAGACAGTAAATAATATTAGGCGTTGCCTAGTGATAAAAGAAAGAAAGAAAGATAAGATTCATTTAAAAAAAAACAATATTGATTTGAATAATAAGCAAGAGTCCATTAAAAATTATATGAACTAGTCTGTTTTAAAATAAGTTGAGGAATTTGCATTTATTTTACACAACATGAGGCTTAGCTAGAGGGAGCTGAAATATTTGCCGGCCATCTTGCTGCTACAGGTACCTGAAAAATTGGGCAGAAAGATGAGAGGAAAAATCGTGCGGTTTGGTCACTTTGAGTCCCTGTTGTTTGTATTCTTCATTGTGCTTTTTAGCACTTGTTTTCAGTTTCACGACACAATACACCGACATTTAGTGGCTAAAAAATTAAACACAACTAAAATTGTGGAGGAGATGAATAATAATGTCTGAATACATTGATAGATCAAGAAGTCAAATAATCATGGCTAAACCAAATGAATAAATGAAGAAGTTAATTAATTACTACTGAATAAATGATAAATGAATTAATTATAAATGAATGAAAGGAGAAAGGTAGCCAAGAAAGAAATCATCCAGTCATGACTTTATTTATACAGGGTGTTCATAAAGTCTGGAGAATATTTTTATTTTGAATATCTTGGAAACTAGTAAGGATATAAACACAAGTCTGGAAAATTCAGAAAGCTTGTAAACTTAGTTTTTCCATGGAATGTTCAAAGCTGTTTAATCCAAGCACCATTTGTCACACGACACACGTCAAGCCCATTGTCAAATTATTGCCAAACGTGTCCCAGCATTGCATTGCCAATGGTTGCGACAGCTTGTTATTGGTGCCTTCAGCTCATCCTATCCTCTTGGAATAAGGGGTACATAGACCAAACGTTTCACAAATCACCCCAAAAAAATCGCATAGTGTAGTATCTGGGTGGCCAGGACATGAGATTCTAATCATTCTGCCCAGACTGTCCATTTTTCTGGCAGTGTTGTGTTCAGAAACTGTCTAACCCCGAGGCTCCTATGTGGTGGCACCCCATCTGTTGGAAAATTAAGTCACCACTCTTTCTCCCTCAATGTACCCATTAACGAGTTTTCCAGCATGTTGAGGTACGTCTCACCATTGACTGTTAAAGGAGAATGGTCCGTAGACAACTTTCTTTGACAGCACAAAACACGGTCACCTTTGGGAAATCTCGCTGATGCTCAAGAAGCTCAGGTGGGTTCTCAGTGCTCGATATGTGAGTCTTATGCTTGTTAACTTTCCCATTCACGTGGAAAGTGGCCTCATTGCTAAAAACAAGTCGGTCTTCAAATTCGTCATCCATCTTCTTTTGCATTCCAATTCAAAAGTCACGACAAGCCGGTTTATGATTGTCCTTCACCACTTGGTGTAACTATAGTTTGTAGGGCAGCAGTGTCCATAGTTTTTAGAAAGCGGTCCAGATTTGGTAAATTTAAAATGTGTGGCATTCTTTGAACAGTCTTTATTGAATTCACACTCCGTGAAATGTGTGCAGTGCTTTTTGTAGCACTGTACTTTTGCGGGGCTTGAAACAGATTAACGCATTTACATTTAAAATGTGTCTCTACTTAAAAGATTTTCAGGTTACGAAGCTACTCCCTGAACAAATTAAATTAGTAAGTAGAGTTACCACTATATAATCCTGAAAAATCTTAGTCTGTTTCTTGTTTTTTTTTTCATTTCATATTGTTATTACATTGTCTTAACACATATTTATGGTAGATAATTCCAGATATCAAAGTTTGGGGTTGTTCTGAAAAAAAAAAAAAATTAAGGCGAAGGACATTCCGGTGTCTCGCCACGTTATTTTACGGTATAGACTGAGTGTTCGGACTTTGAAAAAATAGAGCTGGAAAGAAGCAATGCAGTTGAGAACATTTATTACAAAGTTCCAAAATAAAGATATAATCAGAGTGCACTACGGACCAATTGATTGAGAGGCGTTCTCCCACTAAAGGCATGCAAGAATAATTTGGCTCCTGTCTTATAGGGAAAAAGTTGTACATGCCAGCATTTCTGACACTCAGAAATCAGACCTCAAATTACAAAGCAAAAAACAGGAACTCCCTTTACAAGATATGTACTGCACATTGTCTTCAAAGTTATGTGATAAGGCCATTGCTTGAATCTACACTAATCAGCAGGTAAATACTTTACTAAAATATGTGGATAAATATGTGGTGTATTTACAACAAGTAAAATGAATAACGTGATTATCAAAAACATAGAAAGAAAACTAGTGACAAATATTGACAACATTCTCAGTGATCTACATCATAATCTAACAAACGGACCAAAAGTAATCACTCATAACATGATTTCTGACTCTTTTTTACGGACAAATCCAAGCGGCCTGTATGATACTGTCAAAAAAGTGTTAATGTAAATAGCTTTAAAATGGAACAACTTTGCTCTTACCATCATTCATAGTTAGGCAAATTTGGGGATTTCAAATGTGTCCATGAGTAATGGAACACCCTGTAAATATGCAGTGAGTGACACATTTCAATATTACAACGTGATAAACAATTAAACTACATGCCGTAACTCTATAAATATTTTTTTTTACATTAATTTTGCCCCTATACAAAAATAGCCGCCATCCAATGTGTTTTTAACGTCACGCAGAGGGAATGACTTGTGAAATAGACAGAACATCATTTTTGTGAATGCAACATTTGAATGCAACTCATTCACCACAGTTGGGCAATTAACAGTGTTCCCACAAACACACAGACTTTTTCCCTCCAAAGAAGTTTGTTCTCTTGTCTCCTCCCTCTGAACTCTCTGCTGGCAGCTGCTTAGTGGAACATTTGTTTCTTGGAAAAGCTCGTGTTGCCTTGTTCTCCTCCAACATGCATCCGATAATGTGCGTTTGTGTGTGTATGCATACGTTTGTAAGCAAATCAAAACGGTCATTTGTTCCAACGGCTGCACGGTTAAAGATATGGACTGATAACGCCAAACGATCCTGCACTTGAACACACATGCTGACGCAAGCCGTTGTGTTGACACTTTTTTTTTTAAATCCAACACAAAAGCAGTGATAGAATTGCTAAACAAATGTTTTACAAAAAAGTTGCTATCTTGCATCCTGGCGAGCGCTCTTTTTTATAAACAATAGCCGTAGTTGCAGTTGTAATTTATACCCTGCGAGGCAGGGGGTTGGCAAGCTATGGTTCGTGTGCCAGGTTAATTGACTGGTCCAAATTGTCCCTTGGTGTAAATGAGTGAGTGAGTTATCTGTCCCTGTGTACCCTGTGACTGTCTGGCAATCAGTTTAAGGTGTCCCCTGCCCACTGCCCGAAGGTGGCTGAGATGGGTTCCAGCAGCCCTGTGACCCTGCGGATAAGCGGTGCAAAAAACAGATGGATGGATGAATGGATAGATAGATAGATAGATAGATAGATAGATAGATAGATAGATAGATAGATAGATAGATAGATAGATAGATAGATAGATAGATAGATAGATAGATAGATAGATAGATAGATAGAGAGAGAGATAGATAGATAGATAGATAGATAGATAGATAGATAGATAGATAGATAGATAGATAGATAGATAGATAGATAGATAGATAGATAGATAGATAGATAGATAGATAGATAGATAGATAGATAGATAGGTAGGTAGGTAGGTAGGTAGGTAGGTAGGTAGGTAGGTAGGTAGGTAGATAGATAGATAGATAGATAGATAGATAGATAGATAGATAGATAGATAGATAGATAGATAGATAGATAGATAGACAGTAAAACAGTATAAAGTGACTATACATTTCCAAGCTCTACCTCTCTCACTACCTCCCCTTTCTCCCTCTCTTTATCCTTCTTCCGATTCAGATATACTTTATTGTCATTCGTGTACACGTGTATACAGAACGAAATGTCGATACATCTGACCCGCACAGTTTCCTTGAGCGTCAGCCGGGATAGATAAGTTTAACCATGTCTTCGTCAGAATTTTAGCGCAGCAGTTCGTCATCTCGCGGTTCGATGTTAGTTCCAGTTGTAAATGGTCCAGTTTATTGTCCAGAGAGCGAACGTTGGAGAGGAAAATGGATGAGAGAGGCGTTTTGAAAGGTTTAGCCTTCAGCCCAGTGGTAAGCCCGGCCCGACAACATCGCTTCCTCCTCCGGTCACACCGCTCTCTTGCCACTCTGCTTCGCTGCTTTGTAGGCCGCTGGGTCTTGTTGACGTAGCAGTCCGTGGCTAAATAAACACTCCCGAGTGGTCGTTGCACCGAGCGCTTGATTTCTGGATGATCGCATATCCAGCAAAAAAACTGCGATCATATATTAATCTGCAGTTTGAGTTGACTTTGTGCGCCGTCAAAACTGAGTCGAAGACTGGATTTTATGACCGAAGTGTAAAAAACTGTAGCGAGCCGATGTAGCCGCAGCCGAACAGCCATCTTTGATTTAATCTGATCTGAACTTTGATCTTCTTTCCAGCAGTTTTGAAACAATTAGTGTTTAAATACGCAGGAACCACTGAGAAATAAAATCCTACACTAAATGCCCTCTTACTCGTAATATTACGGTAGGACCTTCTCCATTGTGTGACGTCATAACGCAAGCATTGTTTTGTGCAATTGTAGATGGCTGACATGTTAGGTTGAATAAAAGCTGTGTTCACATTCATGTGTTGTTGGTGAATAAATATGCTAAAAGGCTGACCAAGGATGCCCTGCTTTTCTATGCTGATTTCTACAAGGCAAAGTAATTCACTGCTTTTAACCGTCATTCGGAGGAAAAAATTACTATGTTCGATTGCCCCGTTCCTAAAGAAACAAAAAACGCCGGTGTTATTCCCAACAGTCGTTATTATGGCTCGAAAATTAAATGTAGAGCGCATTTTGCGGATTTGTTGATTTTTGTCTTTAAATATATGGTGTGGCTATCTAAAAAAAATTAAAATACTTTTGCTTTTATGGCTCTTTGGGTCAAAAAGTACTTGACCCCTGATGTGAGGTCTGCCTAGCAACACAGAACTGTTTTCAACTTAATTTCAATTGTGAATTTTAGAGGGACAATGCGTATTATTTACCACCTCGTAGTGGTAAAAGGGCATTAAAAAACAATATTGATTGGAATAATAAGACAAATATATGAACTATCACATAAACATGCATCTATAATGTTTAAAGTTCAAACAATATGTATTTATTTGACATAAATGAGATTCAGTTAGAGGGAGCGGACATAATTGTCCGCTTTTGTGCTGCTAAGGGTGCCCCCCAAAAAAAGCCTCATGGGAGGCCTGATAAAAAAATGAAAACAAATGGTGCATTTTGTCACTTTGGGTCTCTGTAGTTTGTAATCTTCTTTGTGCTTTGTAGCACTCATTTCCAGTTGCACTACACAATACAGGGACATCTTGTGGTCAAATGCCATTCAGTGTCCCCTTTTATTTAAAGCCCCAGTGTGTAATAGTTGACCACTAAATGGCACTGTTGACTAATGCAGACAAAAACCAGTGCCACAAAGCACAGCGTAGCAGAAAGATGACAAACAAACATGGCAGTGACATTAGGTAGGTATTCCACTATGTAAAAGAAATACAAATTTCCCGACCTATGATTTCTCATAAAAAAATAACATTGGTATAATAGTTCCCGGGTGGCACGGCGATTGGGTGGTTAGCATGCAGCCCCACAGGCAGCCTTCCCTTGTGGAGTTTGCATGTTCTCCCTGTGCCTGTGTGGGTTTCCTCCCACAGTCCAAAAACATGCATGTCATGTAAATCTACTTTATTTATACAGCCCTTTAGAACAATCCTTTTAGTGTACCAAAGTGCTTTACAGTAATAACAGAGAAGCAATAAGTAAAAAACAAACAAAAAATAAGAATAAATAAAACAATAAATACAACAATATTAAATAAATGTCCTTGTATTAAAAGCCATCCTGAAAAATTATGTTTTTAGCCTGGATTTAAAGAGGCCCAGGTCAGAAATAAGACGTCACTCTACTGGGAGCTGATTCCAAAGTCTGGGGGCAGTAACAGAAAAGGCTCGGTCACCCCAGCATTTATATTTTGACTTGGGCACTTCCAGCACAAGTTGGTCTTTGGACCTCAAAACTCTACCACGATGGTGAATAGTTAAAAGCTCAGATAAATAAGATTGGGAAAAAACGTTAAAAGTGTTAAATAGTCAAGTCCAAGGCTTATTACATAATCAAAGGTAGTGATCGGATTGCAGAGTTGTAAGTACAGAAAACGGCTTGTTCCAACCTTGTTTATTCTCATCAACACCAGAGGCATTACCAGATGGGGGCACTCACAGGAACTCTCTGCCAACCCAAATAAAACTGGACATAGAGTTAGAGCAGTCTGAAAAAAAGCAAACAAAGAAGAATAAGAAATGAATAAAGAAAACAATAAAGAAGAAAAATAATAAAGCAAAAAGAAAGAAGTAAACAACTAGGGAAAAGGAAACAGAATAATAGAAGTGAAAGGAAAAAAGGAATAAGAGAAAAATGAAGAAGAAAAAGCAAGCAGAAAAAATTAATAAAAAGAGGAAAAAGTGAAAAAAAAAGAAAGAAAGAAATAATTCAAAAGCTCGGAAAAAAGGAAACAAAAGAAGAAGAAAATATAATGAGTAAAGAATCAAAAAAGCAGAAAAAATACAGGTTTTCAGGTCCCTTTATTCAGTATCTTACTACTAATAATGTAATATGTTGCACTTAATAGATTAATATTTTTTTAATTCTATTATTCTACTTAATTAAAATAACATTTACTTTTTAATTCTGCAGTGAACGTTTAACTCATTTAACCAACTTTAAATTGGAATCCCTGCATGACCAAACAAAATTTCTATTAAAAACATTTGCTTCTTAATGCGACAGCAAATAAACTGCAAAATACAAGAAACATCTATATATTTAAAACAAAAGATAAATCGTGAAACACATCCCTGAAAAACGCAATGGAAACAGTGTTGTGCAAAAGAAATTGCGGCGATAATAAGAGATGTGTCCCCCTGTGCATTTAATATACCCCCTGATACCCAGGTGGGACAACAGCCCTGCCACAAACGCTCCGAAAAAAAAAGTGGAAATTATTTGTATTTTTTATTCTCGTGTTATTTGACCGGTAGTGACCCTCAGCCCACTCTTATGTATCTGCGGTGATTTCTGGTTTCTTCATCGGATATCCTGTCCCACATGTGCACACACATACCCATGCATTAGTGGAACATATTTCTAACAGACTAAATAAAGGCACAGGAAACATGCTTGTGTGTTAATTAACACATCAAATGGGTATGTGAAGTGCATCATAGCTCTCTAAATGGTCAGGATAAACAAATAAATCTCTGAAACACATAGAAGAATTTGACTCTCAGATATGGGTGGCAAATGCAAACCTTTGTGAAGTGTGTACAAAAACATTTGACCAGTATTCATTGTTCAACAAACTCATACCTGTTAACTTATACGGTCGCATTTATATGGATTTTATGATTATTTTTTTTAATAATTTCAAATTGTGTACCTGATAACAAATTTTGTACAAGACAATTTAAGAAGCTTTTTTTTGTTAGACCGTTCTCGTCTTGCCTATTTGGTCCCTAATCTAGATCGTCTTGGTATCTAGTAGCAGACAACAACATCAACGTAGATTGCTCATATTGTCTCAGTAGTCTTTATAGTCTGTCTTGCTGTGAGTAAATAGGTGCTGTGTTGTGTTTGTACGGTTTATAATTGCCTAATAAGGGGGATTGCAATAATTAAATCGGGGAGCAATTGGCTGAAGGTGACAGGTATGCAAATTTAGTATTGGAATAAATAATACTGACATTTGATCAGGGATTATAAACAGTTTAGAATCATTTTTAAAGTGTTTTCTTCCTACATTACACATCAAAATGGCGTAAATGATCCAAGAACGACTTTTGACTGATCAAGTATAGAGTGACAGCTTGTGTGTATAGTTTGATTTAGTCGAAGTTGACACAATGGGTTGTGCAGCAATGTTGATCAATGACTGCATGTTACCCAAATGTCTTTTCTATTATGGTTTATTTGTGTCCTTAAACATTTTGTCCAGTGAGGGAGTAATAGTAATAGTGGATGGAAACGGGAAGTGAAATATGCTTTTGCCATACAAAGAAACTCCAGGGATAAGAAGATTGATGGCATTCACGCAGCACGCGGTCAGTCAGGTCCATGTAGAGAATGTGTTTTAATGTGAGAAAATAAATATTAAATATACCAATTTATAACAATGATCAGAAAGTATAGTCACATTTAAAACAATGCATTGTATGTGTTACTATAAATATAGGAAAATGTGTTTTTAATGTGTATGGAAATAAAAACTTCCGCTCACGTCAGCCAACTGCAGCCAATCAGAGTACACTTTATTTACGGTGCAGCGGCAGTGGGAGGAATAGTTTCACTGCAGTATAAATAACGAAGCAGCTTTGGACTGAGAGAAAAAAACATGTAAAATAGGGGATCTTTGCAACCATGTTTGACCCGAAGACATCCAGGTAGCACATTGAAACGTCTGAAATTAGGACGGGTGCTACCCAGAAGCCACAGCAAAAGTAAGAAATACATGTAGCGAAATGTATTTATGAAACAAGTGTGTGATTGAATACGGTGGGTGGGCATGGCTTGTTTTGCACCTTTTAAACTGCATAACCCGCAATGAATGTTTTGCATCGATACAAGGTGCAGAGCCTCGCCCATGTGGGACCACAATACACCTCCGCTTACACAAGTCGACTGTCTATCATTGGATCGTTATTTACATACAGGTTGTCCAATCGTTATTTTCAGTCAGTGCATTTACATTTCTATTATTCTCGTGGAGTTGATTTAAATACCAATACAGCTATTCCTAGATGTTGTAGGAAATGAACAGGGAATTCGGATGCACGTGCTGAAACTCGAATGAAGGCTTTTCTATAAATAAGGTTAATAAACAACGTGCGCCGAAGATGACTCCGCTAGTTGTCCCGTGATTGTGGATTACGCAATCTAAACGGGCTATGATTGGCTGTTAAGGAGAGGTTTCCTGGGATTGCGCGTCCATGAGTGCGTTACAGACTATTGGTAGGTTTACTTGGAATTTTAGTACTGAATTGATTCAAGTAAATAGAAGGTCCATCGATACTGATCTGATACCGATAAATTCTGTTTATGTCGCAAGGAGGTCCCCAAAAATTCACATAGTTAAGAGAAAACCTTGTAAGGTTAAAACGTATCCAGGGGATCGACTGAAAGTTTGGGATTAAATGAAACTATGTGATCGGTCAGAGTTGCACATTCAAGTCACTTGGTGCTATCTCGTTAACAGTCTAATGCAAGGGCGTTACCAGGGGCGGACAGGGGTTGCCTGTGCCCAACCATTGATACACACTGCCTCCCCAAAGAAAACTGGGTGGAGTGGTGAGGGCAGTCTGAAAACAAACAAAAATTAAATAAATATAAAAGGGAAAAAAATAATAAGAACAAGGAGTAAAGAAAGTAAAAAGATGGGGGGGGTGCTTGGATTAAAAGTAAAAAGAGAAAAAGAAGCAGAAAAAATAAGAAAAAGAATAAAAAGCAGGAAAAAAGAAGAGGCAAGCTTGCTATTTTCTAGTACATTTTATTTTTTAACTGACATGATGTTAAATGGTTGATTTAACCTAATTTTTACAACCTGGTAATAGTAAAATAGTAATAATAATATACGTTGTTTTTTAGTAATGTAATGTGTGAATTTCCCTACGGGGATAAATAAAGTATCTATCTATCTATCTCTATTTAATGTATATCAAAATGGTTGCCAATCACTAACAAAAAAAGGGTCCGTACGGGTGCTTGAAATACTAGAATTCTTATGTTGTGTATTCAAGGATTGAAAAGTGCTTGAATGGAAAAAAATGAGTTAAGAAAGTGTTTCCTAGTGGTAAGTTGTAATAGGAAGAACTTCCCATAACTGAAAATGTAACCTACCTTTACCGTCATTTTTAGCAAACACCTATATGGCAAAGATTTGTCTTAAATAAATATATTTGCAATTTGCTGAGGTGTAAAAATCATATGTCTAGATAAATGTTCACGCAAGATTAAAAACTGCATATGTAAATCCCAGATATATTTGTGGCTTTGCAAAATACATGGTTCACACTGGACTTCTTCTTTCAATGGTAATGGAAAACTGGCTTTGAAAAGCCTTCAAAAGTGCTTGAATTTGGCCATGAAAAAGGTGTACTGACTATGCAAAAAATATCCCCTGCTTTAAAAAGGTTGGTGAACCCAGGTTGAGACTATTTGTTTCATACAAGTTAACATTGTTGGGAAATCCTTTGGGTTGACCTCCGCTTTCATTTCCACAAATGTAAAGCAGCCATGTCCAAAGTCCAGCCCTGGGACCAGTTGCAGCCCATAATCAATTTTTTACTGGCCCGCGGCCTTTGTCATAAGGTTAATAATGTGTGGCCTACAACTAATATTGACAACAGTATAAAATGAATTTTTACCCAAAAAAATAATCACAATTTCACCAGAATTACACTGAAAAACAACAGTGACAAAATGATAAAGATCCTGTATCTGAGTCAGAACAGGAGGCTTCTCCTCCTACTAGTAACCATAGAAACCAGTTCAATCTGTTTCATCCAGGGAGCCAGGCTGTACTTTTATAAAAAGTCTCAAGGTTCCCTCCAGAGGACCTTATAACTTATCAATAAGATAAATTTTACTCATTCGCATTGATTTAACGTGCTTGTGGGCTTGTAAATCATGCAACACAATGAATCAATGAGGTAATTAGTTGCCAACACTTTTAATAATCGATGTTAATCTGTTTTATTGATTCGTTGTTGCAGCCCTAGTCAATAGATCTAACCATATCTTCTGCGCGGCAGGCAGGATGCAGCAGCGGGTCAGGTAGAGACAGGTGCTAAAAGTCTGTCTGTCAGTGACACATCAGGCATGAACTTAGAGAGTGGCCGAGTGCGCTGGGGGAGAGAGAGAAGTGCTGCACTATCCACAATGAGAAGCTGCACCTTGCGGAAATTGGTGGATGAGCTAACTATAAATCCCAGAATATTATCATCATCAGATCCAAGTACTTTCTTAGTATCAATAATATCGATATTTGGATCGATCTGCCCACCCCTGTTTGACTGCACATGGTCGTTGTTGCCAATGACATCAGGAACTCTGTGTCCCGAGACCAACTGTGAATGGCTGTAAACAAGGCGGTCTGCTCTCCCTGTCACCGCCCTGCATTATGAAGAAAATGGGGACATATGAAATGAAATGAAATACATATGTGACATTCTGATAAATATCCAATTATACAATTTGTAGTTATAAGTTGGGGTAGTGTAGATCTGCAATGATTCATCCATTTGATTGTAATGTTCCAGTTTACATAATTAAATTAGTCAAAATTGACACTCTATTAACATGTAGTGCAAGTTCAGAACATCTAACAAGTATAACCACTAACCCTAATGATAAGTATAAAAAAATCCCATGTGTCTGGAGATTTAGATATTGTGGCAGGGGTCTCTAAAGTGGTTCCCACGGGCACCCGGATGCCCCCTAAGGACAGTTTAGGTGCCCGAGTACCTGTTCTGAAAATAGCTCAACAGTGCTGGGTCATTGTGACATTATAGTAAAATGATTTTTTAGTGGTTGACTGAGTCTATATAACCTGACTACCCATAATTAACCTGGTAATAACATACTAAAAACAAAGTTATAGCTTGATGAGTTGTTATTTTACTAGTCCATATGGGTGCCTATTGGGCTGACAAAAAGTAGGTCTCCACTTAAAAAGGTTGGAGACCCCTGTATTCTGGTAATTGTTTAGCTATTGTCATGGTACAATGAATCACTTCTGCTATAATTCCTATGTATAATAATAAAAAAAAACCTTAATAGAAGGTTAAATGTAATGTTATGGATAAAAATGATTTCGTTTTCGGGTAGTTTGTTCACTAACTTTGGTAGCTATAAATGTCAACGATAAAACACATTTGTTTACTGTGTCCGATACCTTCACAACCTTCAAAGGGACCGTTTGTATTATATAGTACAACAAACTACATTAAAAAAAAAAAAACAATTGATTTTAACAATATTCCAAAATACATCAAATAAACACAATATACTGTAAATAGAAATAAAAACCTGCATTTTTTTTTAAATACTCGTAGGTCAAGAAATTTGTATTTCACATAACTTGAGCCTCACCTAGAGGGAACTGACAAAATTGTCCGTCATCCCACTGTTACAGGAAACCACCAAAAACAAAAACCTGGCGAAAGGCTGCCCAAAAAAATTAAAAGAAAAAGCGTGGTTTTGTCGCTTTGACTCTCCATAGTTTGTATTCCTCCTCGAGCTTTTTAGCACTCATTTTCAGTTGCACAACACAATACAGCGTAAATAATACGTACTTGTCACTTTAAGAACGTATCTATTGGATGACTAACACTTTGTACTCTTAAAACCCCTTACCGTTTGCTTAAAATCCCAATACAGACGTACCAAAAGTAAATGAATGCTGTTCTGGTTTTAATTTGTTTTGAAAGGTAATACTCTAAAGTTTAAGGAAGGACCTTGAAGAAAAGTTTGCAATTTGTCAAGAGTAATGTCAATCCAAATGTCAGAGGTTATTGGCTGTAGTGGAAGTCATCTCACGAGTTTTTATTTTTAAAGGTAAGTTATGGAACCAAACAGACGGATGATGACGAAAATCGGCAAACAATGCAGGAATGCTTTTTGGCGGATTTTTTTCTATCTGTCAGCATTATTGTGTGTTTTGGAGTCACAAGTCAAGTCACGTTTATTTGTATAGCCCTTAATCACAAGATGTCTAAAAGGACTGCACAGGTTACATTCCCTGATATTAAACCAAGATGCTGGCAAGGAAAAATTAAAAACATCAGGATGGGGAAAATAAGAAACCTTGAGAAGGGGCCTCTCAAGTGGTGACCCCAGCAACGACGCCTCAAGCCTGTAAGATAGTCCAAAAAGTCCATAACAGCAACGAGTAAATATTTTACACAGTTGGATTCACTGGACTTTCTTGAATGTAACACACCTTATTTACAGGGAATCGTTTCATGAGCTGAATCCCAGGAGACATTATAAATGAGCTAAGCTGGCCTTTTGGTTTTCGGGTATCCTGTTTCAAACAGATCGTGATGTTTATGTGATGAGTACATTTTGAACTGGTCAGCATATCTTGAATCATAAGACTATATGCTTTGCAATAATATGTAGCATGACTATTTTCAGTGACTGGTGACATCGTACTGACACGACTTTCTTTATCAACGTTCCGACGGCCCGGTAAGGGGTTAAAGAAAATCAACCCAAGGGGTGACCTGTAAATTATTTTATGAGTCCCAATAATTTCAAGCAGATTATTTTGATGAAAGTTATAATAGTAACATTGGAAAAAAAGTAAAAACAAAATCCACCTGTTTTGCTCTCAAACATAGTGTCCAATATCCATATCCATGGACAGGTTGTAAAAGTATATCACCAGTGATGGGTCATTCGAATTTTTGAGTGAATTCTATTTCTAACCGACTAATGGTTGATTTAACTTTTAATTGTTTCAACCTGGTAATAACTTAATAGAAACATGGTAATAACACAGGTTGTTATTTTAGAATTATTTTATCAAAATGGTTGCCTTTCACGCCTATTCATCCATCCATCCATTATCTGCACCGCTTATCCTCATGAGGGCCGCGGGGGTGCTCGAGCCCATCCCAGCCATCCTCGGGCAGTGGGCAGGCCCCCCCCTGAACTGGTTGCCATCCAGTCACAGGGCACACAGGGACAGACAATTTGCTCGCTCATTCATACCTTGGGACAATTTGGACTGACTAATTAACCTGACATGCATGTTTTTGGAATGTGGGAAGAAACCGGAGTGCCCGTAGGAAACCCACGCAAGCACGGGTAGAACATGCAAACTCCACACAGGAGGTTCAATCTCATGACTTGAGAACTGTGCCACTCACGCGCTAACCACTGCTCCGCCGTGCTGCCCGCCTTTCGCGCCTATCAGTAACAAAAACAGGGTTTGTGCTTGAAATCCTAGAAAATGCTTGGATTTTAAGGGAAAAAAATAAGAGATTGTTTCCCAGTGGTAAATTGTAATAGGAAAAACTTCCTGCAACTTAAAATGTAACTTACATTTTACTGTCATTTTTACTCAACACCTATATGGGGAACGATTTGTCTCAAAAACAGATATTTTCGCGATTTACTGAAATCTAACTTATGTCTTGATAAATGAACACGCAAGATTAAAAACTCCATTTGTAAACCAGATACATTTGTGGATCTGCAAAATACATTATGTAAAAGTGAGTACACATTTCTGCAGAGATTTCATCATAATAATGAATTGAACAACACTGAAGAAACATCGCTTTGATTAAATGAAAGGTAGTCTCTGTAAATCTTACATACCAATGTAAAAAAATATGCCCCTCAAAAAACTCAAAATTTAGCCACTAGTAGCTAAACCCCCGGTCACAAAAGTGTTTACACCCTAAAGTAAAAGTTCCTGGAGTTGAATATTTTGTGTGGCCACTATGATTTTGAAGAACCTCTTTAATCCCCCTGGCCATGGATTTCACCAGAGCCTCACAAAAAATGAGAATATGACTGAGCTGGGGGATATTTAAGATTGTGTGCTTCTCCACATTTCGCTTGAGGATGCCCCAAAGATGTTTTATTGGATTTAGATCTCGAGACATGCTTACCTAGTCCATCCCCTTTATCCTTAGCCCCTTTTTAAAAGCCGTGGTCATCGTAGAGGTTTGTTTTGGGTCATTGTCATGCTGGAACACTGCCCCGCGACACAGTTTCTGGAAGAAGGGGATTGTTCTCTGCTCCAGTATTTCATAGTACATGCTTGAGTTCATGTTTCCCTTAATGAAATGCAACTTCCCAATTCCAGTTGCACTCATGCAGCCACAAACCATGACATTCCCAACACCGTGCTTGACTTCAGGCACGACACAAACATTTTTGTACTCATCATCTGGTTGCCGCCACACATTCTTCACACTATCTGAGCCAAAATAGATTAATCTTTGTCTCATCAGACTAGATCAGGGGTCTGCAACCTATGACACGCGTGCCAGCAGAGGCACGCTAGGGGTTAACCAGTGGCACGCGAGCGCACGGCAAAATAATAATTATTATTTTTTAAAAATGCAAATTTTTACCTAGATTTTAGACATGTTCAGTTGCGCGCCGTGTTGTTCAGGGGTTTTACTGTTGCCCCTAAACAACACGGCGCGCAAGTGCTTCGTGTGTCTGTGCGGCGCCGAGGAGAAGAGAAATCCGTGTTTTAACCCAGCAACAGAAACACCGGCGTGCGATAAATAAATGAATTATGACAGCTCCTCCAGCGAACAAAAATCGTCCTTTCCACCCAGCGTGGATGGATGACTGGGGCTTTTTGCAAAAAAATGACCGTATTTGTGCATTATGCCTCGAGAGCGTTGTACCTCGCACGCCAAGTGCTAAAGGTCATTGCGAGACGAAATATGAACATGAATTCAAGCATGAGTCTGACAAGGCAGAGACATTAAAACACACAGTGTCCAGGGACGGCAAACAAACACGGACCCTGAAACCCTTTTTCAATGCTAAAAAAACAAGTTATCAAATTGCTCACTGCATTGCAAAGCACAGAAACCGATTTACAGATGGCGAATATATTAAAGAAGCGCACGTGTGTGCGTGCGTGCGTGGGTGCTGCTGTTCAGTGGTTATTTCTGTTGCACACATTTTCAAATCAATTTACATTTATTTATATAGCCCTTAATCACAAAAATGTCTCAAAGGACTGCACAGGATTACAATTACACAATTGCCTGATCTTAAACCAGCATGCGGGCAAGGAACAACTCAAAAACCTCAGCATGAGGAAAAAAGAGAAACCTTGAGAAAGGACCTCACATGTGGTAATCCCCCTTCCAGGATTGACCAGGGTGAATCACAATTAGCATTACTGTACACAGAATAGTAAACACTAGGTAAGATGTTGAAAATGTCCGGAAAGTGCATGACAGCAACGACGCCCCCAGCCTGTAAACTAGTCCAGAAAGTCGCAGCTTCCCATCTCTGCCTGTTGGTAAATGGAGGGGTTGACATGCTTCAGGTCAGACGCTGGTCCGCTGACTCATCTCAAATCATCCTTCTGCTTCGTATCACCACCAGGCAGGCAATCGGAAAAAGACAGGACAATACAGAATATGAGGTGGGCATCAATCATAAGCTTTGGAATAGTATTGTGTCTTAAGCCTCGATTTAAAAACTTCCGTTTAGGTTGCAGATCTTATCTCCGGAGGCAGGGCATTCCATAACACCTGGGCCCGGATGGAGAACGCTCTTGAGCCTGCAGACTTCTTGGCTCTCTGAGTCACAAGTAGACCGGCATTTTCCGAGCGCAGACTCCGTGCAGGAACATAGGGGGAAATCAAATCAGAGAGATAAGAGGGTGCAAGCCCATACAAACATTTATATGTTAATAAGAGAACCTTAAAGTCACATTTTAAGTGGACTGGGAGCCAGTGCAAGTTGGCCAATACAGGAGTAATATGCTCAAACTTTTTGGTCTTCGTCAAAAGTCTAGCTGCCGCATTCTGAACCAGCTGCAAACTTTTAATGCTAGACATCGGGAGACCAGAAAGCAATACATTACAGTAATCAAGCCGAGAAGTAATAAACGCATGAATTAAAACCTCTGCATCTGATTGGGACAGCATCGAACGAATCTTCGCAATATTACGGAGGTGGTAGAAAGCTATTCTAGTAATATTTTTCACGTGTGACTGACACGACAGATTAGGATCGAATATAACACCT
Source organism: Urocampus carinirostris (assembly GCF_059441175.1). Taxonomy (NCBI): domain Eukaryota; kingdom Metazoa; phylum Chordata; class Actinopteri; order Syngnathiformes; family Syngnathidae; genus Urocampus; species Urocampus carinirostris. Next base: position 50,011,820 of record NC_142352.1, read on the forward strand.
AGATTTTTGACCGAGTCACTATGGGTGATATTACATTTATCTAGGTTCAGGGTAGTGTTTGAAAACAACTGACGACAGTGAGCTGGACCAATAATCAACATTTCAGTTTTTTCTGGGTTAAGGCGTAAAAAATTATGTGACATCCATCTTTGAATCTCAGTAAGGCAAGCCTCCAGATTTCTACAACTTAAATGTCCAGTTGTTTCCAGTGGCACATACAGTTGAGTGTCATCTGCATAGCAATTGAAACTAGTATTATACTTGCGGCTAATGTCACCAAGCAGGATCATATAAATACTAAAAAGAAGGGGGCCAAGTACAGAGCCTTGAGGAACACCACAGGGGACATTGGGGATTGTTTAGAGGTCAGATTGCCATGGTTAACACATTGCATCCTGTCTGACAGGTAGGACCTAAACAACAAGAGTACAGTTCCTGAGATACCAATGCATTCCAGACGAACCAGTAATATGTTGTGGTCGACAGTATCAAAAGCAGCGCTAAGATCCAGCAGCAGTAACATTGATGAGGCACCGGAATCTATTGCTAAAAGGAGATCATTGGTTACTTTAGCCAGGGCTGTCTCAGTAGAGTGATTTGCCCTAAATGCTGACTCAAGTAGTCTTCTGCCTTGCTGCTGTGATTTCAAGTTTTGATATGTTCTGCAATAAGATATCATTGATGAATGGTATGGTAGCTGTCCATATCACTTTATTTTTTATTGTAATTCATTGTTGATGAAGAATGGTTGATTCTGGTTGATTCTTGTGGTAAAAAGTAGAAGTCATGGATGTCTGCAGGCCTTTCCACATGTTGCTCACATTCGTTTTTTTAGTTTACTGATGAACAAGAATAGTAGAAGATAAATTGGTCAGTTATACGATTTCAATGTATATTCATCCATCCATCGATTATCTGCACCGCTTACCCACAGTAGGGTCCTGGGGGTGCTGGAGCTCATCCCAGCTACCTTCCGGCAGTGGGCAGGGTACACCCTGAACCGGTTGCCAGCCCGTTGCAGGACACAGAGGGACAGACAACTTACTCGCTCATTCACACCGAGGGACAAGTTGGACCGGCCAACTAACCTGACATGCATGTTTTTAGAATATGGGAGGAAATCGGAGAGCCCGGGGAGAACATGCAAACTCCACACAGGAAGGTTCGATCTCATGACCTCAGAACTGTGCCGCGGATGCGCTAACCACTGCGCCACCGTGCTTTCCTCAATTTATTTGTTGTATATTTTGACTGGTGTAAAATTACAGCTCTGTTAGTTATTGAAAAAAAGTTGTGCGAGTCATTAATCTAGGTGTGGCACACTGATCTACATGGAAATTTGTGAGGCGCACTCCAAACCAAAAAGGTTGCTGACCCCTGGACTAGAGGATATCTTTCCAGTAAGCCATGGCGTTTGTGAACAGACCTTTTTTATTGTGTCAAAGCGTTTTTTCTTCAGTGATGTCCTTTTAAACAATATAATGAAATCTCTGCCAGGGTGTACTCACTTTTTTGACATGCCATACCTGATTCATGATTTCTTCCTTAAATAATACTGAAAAATTGGAAAACTGGCTTTGGAAGTCTTTTATAAGCTTGAATTTGGCCATGAAAAAGGTGTACAAACCCTGCAAAAAGTACGTTTCTGCTTCAAAGAAGTTGGGGACCATCTCTTGGTTGAGACTTTTGGTTTATACACGTTGATATTGTTAGTAAATCCTTAAGGATGACTTCCGCTTTAATTTCTTTGAATATAGAGCATGTTAGAGCATGCTAAAGTCCGACCTGGGTGCCAGTTACGGCTTGTGCTAATTTTTTTACTGGCCTGCGGCCTCTATCATAAAGTTGATCATATGTGGCCTGCCAGCAATGTTGACCCCAGTATAGAATCAAAATTGTACAAAGTAAAAAAAAAACTTTTACCAGATGATGACAGTAGTCCTTTGGCCACCTTGACTTGGCTTTTTGTGAGAATTTTAGCCAAACCCATTTTCGACATGGGGACTGTAAATTTAAATAAAGGAAAGTTGACTGTGTGTGCAGCCACTTCCAAGATAAATGAAAATTGGAGTCTTTTTAACCAAATACAAAACAACAATGTCAGCGTAATTTGCCAAGGGAATGTGGCTGTTTTTGAAGAATATATTATTAAGAGACACTGGCAGACGAAAGATGCTGACTACAAAAATTCAACTGTAAACGAATGCTGTGAGAAAGTTAACCAACTGGAAGCTGTTTTAACGTCGCAGCAGCGCTTCTTCACAAACCAGTCAAATGAAATGCTAAAAAGCCGAGCTACGAGGTTGCGACGCTGATAGCCAAGAATTTTAAACTTTATTAAAGACTGTTCAAAGAACGACAGGGTGTATAGTCGGGCCACATACATTTTCAGCTTAACAAATCTGACCCACTTTCTGAAAAGATTGGACACCCCTGATGTAGAGTAAGGCTTAGTGTGTTGTGGAAACAACTTGATGGAGTCACCTTGTCAGAAGAAAATGTTGGACAGGCGCTATTTTAGGTTCATCCTGGGTGACGTGTCACAAATGTTTTTTTGCTTCAATGGGCAGTCACTCACAATGTCTTGAGGCATAACTTTCCCGGAAAAGTGAATTTTATATTTTATTCCTTTTTTATTTAGAAGAAAGCCTTCATATTACGAAAGGAATTCTTGTTGGTCTTTTTTTAATCCACAGTCCTCAGTTATTATTTGTTTGTTGTGAGGTTCCCTAAAAGTATAACAATTGGGCGTATGTGTGTATTAATTGCCCTTTATTTTTCTCTCTCCTTTATACACCCTAAAACCTTAATTAAAGCACAATCCCTTTTTATTTAGCATTCATTCTGCGTTTCACTCCTCCCACTCTTTTCCTCGTGTTTGTTTGCTTGTTTATTCAACCCTCACACAAGACTTTAAAGCTCTGTGAATCTTACAATCATTGCTTTGAATTTTCTGTACTGTAGTGAGGAAAAACAGGAGATTTCACTCGTTTTGCTCCCCCGTTACAAAAGAAATAGGTAACATAAAATAAACTCATGATTATACATCTCTGAGAATGTATGATGTATGGAGGACCAACAATGTAATAGATGTATAAATAATCAAAAAAATAAGTAAATAAATCAATTATGTTGATAAAAAAACATAAATATAAGTTAAATCCGCTTCTCCAAATGTACAGATGGCTTATAATTGAAACCTTGGGGGCAGCAGGGCAGAGCAGTGGTTAGCGCGTGTGCGGCACAGTTCTGAGGTCATGAGATCAAACCTCCTGTGTGGAGTTTGCATGTTCTCCCCGTGCTTGCGTGGGTTTCCACCGGGCACTTCGGTTTCCTCCCACATTCCAAAAAACATGCATGTCAGGTTAATTGGCCTGTCCAAATTGTCCCTAGGTGTGAATGAGCTGGCAACCAGTTCAGGGTGTCCCCTGTCCACTGCCCGGAGACAGCTGAGATGGGCTCCAGCACCCCCGCAACCCTACTGAGGAAAAGCGGTGCAGATAATGGATGGATGAAACCTTGCGTTATGTTTATCTAATGTAAGCCACACAATTTTGTTACTAATGTAGCACATTTAGTTCAGCAATACATTATTTGAATAGATAATCGATTGACACATCAAATGTAAGAGGCAAGTTAAATCGTCTTTTAGGAGCATCACATATTATTTTTAGATAACTTTATTGGGAAAATGAATAAGAAACTTTTTAGTTAATCCAAAGCTTGATTACACAACAATTTAAAGTGAATTATTTTTTAATATTTTTGAAAGTTCTGCATATTTTAATCAAGCATTTTCTTTACTAATCATCTATAGAAGAAACACAAAACAAAAAAAAAGGATAAGAAAAAAACAGAAAGACAGATTGGTTGGGATCCTGGCTGGCACAATTAAGATGGGAAAAGAACATAGTTGGCCTCATTTTAATACTTGATAGAACTTTAGGCAACTGGGCGTTATTCCAATTTGATCTAATTTCCTTTTTATCGCACCAATAGATACCTGGAACCATTGCGATGAACTCTGGTTTCAGTGCTTTGATGTGGTGATTGTCGAGGCCAGTTCAGAGGGTCTGGGCGGGAGTCTGTAGTACGGAATCCTCAAGTCTGGAGGCCCGGTCAGGACCAGAATCACTGGATGCAGTGAGTTGAAGCTGCAGTTGGCTGCTGGCGCGTCCTTTCTTTATCTCCTAGGGCGCTTTCTACCAGCATAGGTAAGCGTCCCTATGCTTAATGTTCGGTGTGCTGGTTAGACCCTTGAATCCGACTTGCTTGGCTGCTGACTGGATCAGAACTCTGTTGCTCATTTGTTGGATCGGAACTTGCTTGCTCACTGGTTGGGTAAGACCTTGTTTGGCCGCTTGTTTATTCAGGACTTGGTCGCTCTCTGGCTGAATCAGAAAGAAGTTTACGAGGTGTGGAGCGGTCGCGCTTACACTTTCTTGGGAGTTGCCAAGTCAACCGCCCAATGTCCTTTGTTTTCACCAACGGGAGATAAGATCAGACCAACCTTACACATTTGCGAAAATACAATGCAATTCAATCTCTTAACACTGTTAAATTAAAGCATATAATTCAATGCACATGTTCTGACATCATTTCAACATTTTCTTTTAAGATTGCAAACAGGTAACATAAATATTTTTTTTGTTTGTTTGTTTGTACATGATTCAATTGTTTGTTTGTTTGTACATGATTCAAATTGAATCCTTTCTTCCGGCGCCGTCACGAATGGCAGCCACTCCAGCAGCTCCCGTGTTATTTTCGATTGTTCTCAGCTCAGGGATGCTGCTGGAAATGTGAATTTCCCTTCGGGGATGAATAAAGTATCTATCTATCTATCTATCTATCTAGGTAATATTGTAATTAAAAGTTTTGATTGTGGGCGGACACAGTTGCGTAGGTTCCTGTGGAGCCCAGCTGGGGTAGAGGGGGAGGGAGAGAGAAAGAAGAAAGGGAAACAATGTACCAAAGTTGATTACCTGTCACCAGGGTTTTTTTTGAAGGAGACAGAATTTTTCTGTTACCAATTACACAAATGGCACCCAGGTATATATGTATTTCTAAAATAACAGTTCATGTTGTTACTATGTTATTACTAGGTTGATTATTGGAAGTAGGGTTTAATAGAATCAGTCAACCACTAAAATAATATTTACAATGACCCAGCACTGATGAGCTATTTTCAGGACAGGTTCACGGCACCTCAGCTTTCCTTAGGGGGCAAAATTGTCAAAGAAAGAAGCCATGTTTATTAATGCAAAGATATATGATTTGTCTGTGTTTTTCTAAAAACTTGGAACAGGATTTAATGGCAACCCATACCCGATGCAAAAATGCCCTCCACATGATGATAGCGTAATACAATTGCTGTGTGATGTCATTAATACGTTGGTGTTCTGGGAAATAATTCACAGTTCAGATTTATAAGAATATAAACTCCACCAAAGATAAAACTATCTTATCAAATCAAATGGTGAAAAGCTTCTTTTTTTTGTATTTACACTCAACATTTTGTGACAGTCGTATCCAAAGTCTGGCCAAGGGGCCAGTTATGGCCCATGGTATTTTTTATTGGCCCGCGGGATCTGTCATAAAATTAATTTGTGGCCCGCCAGTAATGTTGACCCCAGTATAAAATAAATTTGTACAAAAAAAAAATCACCATTTCACCAGAAGATGACAGTAGCCCTTTGACCACCTTGCCCTTAGCTTTCTGTGAGAATCTTAGCTACCCATTTCCAATATGAGGACTGAAGATAAAAAAAGGAAAGTTGACTGTGAGTTCTGCCACAAGTGGAAAGTGGAATCTTTTTTTGACCAAAATCCAAAACAACGGTGTCTGCCTAATTTTACAAGAGACTGTGGCTGTTTTCAAGGAATATGATTTGAAGAATCTGCCAGACAAAACATGTGAATTCAAAAAGCTACAGCAGCGCTTTTTCACAGACATTGCCCTTCAAATGAAAATGCTACAGAGGGAGCTTCGAGATCACGACTCTGACCGCCAAACACTGCAAACATTGCACGGAGGGTGAATTCAAAGACTTTTCAAAGAAAGCCAGGCTAAATAGTCAGCCTCACATACATTTTCAGGTTACCAAGTCTGGACAGATTTCTGAAAAGTTTTGACATCCCTGTACTGTGATGACTCTCTTTTCCCGTTCCACTTCTAGACCATGAACTATGTGGGTCAGCTGGCGGGCCAGGTTTTTGTACAGGTCAAGGAGCTGTACAGAGGTCTGAACCCGGCTACGTTGTCCGGCTGCATCGACGTGATTGTGGTGCGCCAGCCCAACGGCTCCCTGCAATGCTCGCCCTTCCACGTACGCTTCGGCAAGATGGGCGTTCTGCGCTCTCGGGAGAAAGTGGTGAGATCCCATTAGCATTGCTGAACATTTAATATTACGCAAGTGAAAATCGACTTAAAACTAAGGGTCAGAGTACAAATTGGAATGACAAGAATTTTTTCTGTGCAGGTGGATATTGAGATCAACGGGGAACCCGTGTCTTTACAGATGAAGCTGGGAGAAAATGGAGAAGCGTTCTTTGTTAAAGAAGCTGAGAACACACTGGTGAGTGTGGATGGATGGATAGCTCGGATAAATATAAGATTGAAGAACGAGCTTAATTAGAATAAAACCTGGTAGCTAAAAAGATAGATTGAAATATAGCTAGTGTAATGCAGAAGACATTTCGTGTCCTGCTGAGTTGAAGAGAGCAGTTCTGTTAGGAATTTTTATCACAATAAAAGAAAAAGAGAAATAAACAGAATATTCTGGGCTTGTCTGGGCTGACAAAGTCCACCCCAAACAAGCATCGACAAAATGACTAACCATGATTTAATAGGAAAGAGGGGTTGTATGACAAGGATGAAATATAAGTGAAAGGGGGATCTAGCAGGAAGTCCAACCTTCACAACAGACCTTTTTAAAGTCTGGATTTTGCACGTGTTGAAAGACTCATCAAAACAATCACAACACCAATGAGAAACAATGTTAAAAAAAATGTATCCACTTAACGAATGGATACATTGGAAGAACAAATGAATACAAAAAGTAAATACCTCATTCAAATATATTGATAAGCATATTGTGCATTTGTTAGAAATAAATAAGCGTGATTATCAAAATAAATATGTGATGCCTTGCATGCTGCCTCTGTCTATCAGTGTGGGTGCGCGAGAACAGGTAAGTGTGAAGCACATTGTTAAGCCCTATATGAATGCCGACCGTTTACCATGATTAAGTAACAAAATTAATATAGTTGGAAAACTTAAACAACATGACTACATACTCAGTAAAACGTTTTGATAAGTAGTTAGCTCGATAGAAATATGGATCAAAAAATAGCATGAAAAATCTATGAATGGATAAAACACAGAATGGCAGGCAGACAGGCAGGGAGACAGACAGACCGACACGGAAAAAAAACGTGGATCGGTAGGTAGCTACAGTAAATAGAAGAATATCTAGCTATTTTAATAGGATATAAGCTAGCTAGCTAAATAGAAGATTATTCATGTATTCATTCATTTTACGAGCTTGATATCCTCACCAGAGTCAAGGGGAAACAGAAGATTGCCGAAATATAAATATAACTAGAAAGCTATTAAATGGAAATTTTACCATTTAGCTAGCCAAATTGAAATGATTCCAGATAGTTAGCTACATTGAAATATAGCCTACTGACTGGCAACATTTGAATGTTGGCAGCAATCTAGCTAAATTGAAAAATAGCCAGCTAGCTAAAAAGAACGATAGATTTAACAGTAGCTACTAGCTAGCCAATCAGTTAGCTGAAGGGAAACATGACATTCCAAATAATAATGTCCTTGTGTCACTTGCGGTTGACATAATATGACATCATAGATCAGGGCTGGTTAACCTGGCCCAGGAGACCCGCATGTCCTGCATGTTTTGGAGGTTTATCTGCTTTAATACAGGTGATTTCAATCACCTGTATCGTTATAAAGCTCTCACAAAGCCTGCTAGCAAGCTGAAAATTGGCGTCACCTGTGTTGGAGCAGAGAAACCTCCATAACATATAGGACGTGCGGCTCTCCAGGATGAGGTTAGCCAACCCCTGTCATAGATGTTTCAACTATTAATCTGTTGAATTCTAAGTTTGGGCAAGTAAAATTCCACGACAATATATATGATTAGTCATTAAAGACGCTCCCCTACTTACGAACAACGGTACTTACGAATATTTTTTTCAGGATGTCGAAAAATATCCGGACATTGCTGTGGATTATGAAATGAAATGAATGATTTGCATTTATATAGCGCTTTCCAAGTCAAGACTTCCCAAAGCGCTTTACAGTGTGCGTCAAACACCCCAATAGCGGCCGTAAGGCGCTAACTTGCTTATTGGGGGCATTAGGGGTTCAGTGCCTTACCCAAGGACTCTTCGACATGTAACACGGAGGAGCCGGGATTCGAACTGCGATCTCTTGATCCCAAGACGAGCGCTCTACCTCCTGAGCCACTGCCACCCAGGACTTTGTATTGTGAGCACTTTTATCCGGGTAAAGGACAGTGCTGTAGTAGCGCTGTGAGAGGTCATCCAGGATCCACTTCGAAGAAGAAATCCGGCTTCTACTTCCTAATTCGTGCACTGTATCTCTAACACGCTAAGAACTTTGACATTTTTATTGTTCAATATCTTGTGAATCCATTCAATATGGTTGGTGTAAAGTGTAAAGAAGAGCCGAGACGTTTCTTTTGAAATGAAAGTCGAATAAGAAAACTTGATGCTGTTGAGAAAATGGTTGGATCACATTTTTTTCGTCCACTTTTTACCACGGAGGAGGAAGTTGCCTTAACTCTTCCAAAAGTAAGTTAAACTTAAGTTTCTAGTCAAGTCATGTCATGTTCTTTCGTATAGCCCTTAATCACAAGGAGTCTCAAACGGCTTCACAGAGCGCAGAATGTCAACGCCTAATGTGTAGCTTTGTTTTTTAGTACTATGCTTTATCATTCAGCCTCCTCTGTAACGTAATAGAGCATGTTATTTTATTAAACGTTTATTTTTCAATTTTAAATCAATACCGGTTACTCATAAAAGCCTTAAACGTACGTATATAAAGCCTAAACATACATTCCATACAGAAAAATATAGCACTGAAGCAACTTATGAACAAATTAAACTTGCGAACGATCGTCCGTAAAAAATTGACTTGCTCTTTTAAATGTTCATGTAACTTTAATGAGTCCCTCCTTATGCCTAACAGGAGAAGGTTCCCTCTTATCTGGCGACGTCACCCATCATATCGACAGGTGAAGAGCTTATGGAATCCCAGTTGAGCTGGAGCAGCACATGTCACCATGGTAAACTACTAAACAAGCTCTTCTGCACACTAGATTAGAACGTATGGGTTTTTAAATTGTTCTGTTATCTGCTATGTTCCTTGTCCAAACAGACAGCATTAAGAGCAGCTCACTTTCAGTCCAGAACACGGGGTCTCAGCAGGTCGACAAAAAGAGGAGGAAGAGGAGAAGGAAGGCAAGGCCCGATGCAGGAGGGAGGCGAGATGAAAGCGAGGAAGAGTTTTCAGAAGATAACATCTTCACCATTGACTTGAGCTCTGATGATGAGAGGGAAGAAGTTGGAAGGTATGTGCTTGTGTACAGTGGTGAGCTTAATTTGTTCCAGGATCGTACTCGAAGCTCAATTTTCTCATGTATTGAATGAATGTTCCTGATATGAAAAATTAATCAGAAATCAACAGACGGATCGGTGCAGGGTCTGCCCTTATGCAGACCCTGTACGGATCCGTTGTGTGAAAAACGGCTCTGTCCCACCGGCAGCACGACCCAGGACACGTTGGAAATACCACATCTCCAGGCTGGCCTGGTAACGCCCCGCGATCCCGTCGGATGAGCTAGATAAAGTGGATGGGGATAGGGAGGTCTGGGCTTCCCTGCAGAGGCTACTGCCCCAGCGAACTGATCAACGGAAGAAAATTGATGGATGTATGAAAAGATCTAAAATAAATTGGTCCGTTCCTGTCCACCAAAAAGCACTTAACCTTACATAGCTATAAAAAACCTCTTCCTGAACATTTAAAGCATACGTAAAGGGCCATTACGGAGTTATGTTTTTCACACCAGAGTTGCCTCAAGTTGGAGATCAATGGGGAAATTAATCCAATCAGTTATCTGTCCTTTGGCATTCTATATATGAATAGCTTGGCTGTTGTACTTTGAGTGATTTTTTAAAGCCCCTCTAGAAGCAGCAGTGGTTGAGACACTCCAGGAATTTGTCTTTGTCCCAGAATGCTCTATGGTTTCTTTGAAATAACAGCAGTGTCCCAGTTGCTGCTGCTGCTGCCATCTTTCTAGACTTTTTGGGGAAATCTTTACACACACAATGACATAGGAAAATTCCTCCGGTGCTTTTAGTTGACTTAATTGGCCTGGAAGTTGATCAGGTTTTCGGAAAAAAAGAGGAGGACTGGAGCCATTTCATCATATTTTAATTTTCTACATATACAAATCATCCAAATTTCGTCTGTCTTGTTTTTGTGACCAGGACTCTGTACACTGAACAAGACTCGGCAAGCAACACACAACCTGGTCCAGTTTGGACACGTCAACAAAGGTAAACTTGTGACCATGCTCACAAACTACGACTCGGGCCATTAGCGGCATGTTTTCTGTTTTTGGCAGCTTATACATGAAAAATACTTAATATGTTTCTCTATACATGTATTTGAATGAATTAATTATAACTAAAATATTAAGAATACCGATCTAAATATAAATAATTGATTTTTGGAATCTTAAAGAACTTTGTGTGCCTTTTGTACATGTCGTGTCTAAACCATAAAAATTAAAGCTTTTCAAATAAATATTGGCAATTTTGATTACTCTTATTTTGCTTCTCAGTGTGAAAATGGAACCGGACAGAGGCCAGAATAATTAAAATACTGAAATGTTGTCTTATTCTATTTTGGTTTTATTTAGTGAAAAATGTTGGTTTGATCCAGAAACACACAGAATTCTTTCCCCATCGTATTTTAGGTATGCTGTCCTTTGTTTTTATTGTCATAAAGTGAATGAAGTCACCCCCAAGCAGCTCATTTACTATGTTAGATAGTGTTTACAAAACGTCTCATTGGCCAACTTCAATAAAAACTAAACACCTGCTGCATTTCTGAGCCTATGATTTGAGAAACACATCATCTGTTGTGTCCATTTATTTTCCATGAGGTTTTCTCTCGCTTGGATAGCAATAGTGCTTTTGAATTTGAAAAATGGCCAAAAGAATATTGTGTAGAATCATCGATAGTTGTGTATGTATCGAATTCCAAATATTGCTCAATCATTGCTTGGTGGGGACACGACACTTCTATTTTTGTATTTTTCCGCTTTATTTAATGAACATAGCAAATATCCCAATTTTCTGTTAGTGTTGTCTTTAGTTTCTCTTTGCTTATATTTGTGTGTATCTTCTCATAGCCATGTGATTAAGGAGACTCTGTCCATCCCTCCGTCTTGCAGTCTGTCCATCTCTTGCCCACAGCAGACCTCTCTCCTCTCCTCCCACCTTAGGTATTGTTTTCACTTTCTGAGAGGACTCTCACCTACTTGAAACTGTCATGCCGAGTCATGTTTTTTGTATAGCCCTTAATTACAAGAAGTTTTAAAATACTGTACATACTATTATTACACCATCCCCTGATCTAAAACCTACAAGGAGAAACTCAAAACTTCAAACAAAATTAAAACAAAAGAAGAAAAACAAATAGAAAGAAAGGGAAAAATGAAAATAAAAAGATAGGAAAAAAAGATGAAGATAAGAAACCCAAAGAAAAACAGAAAATATACAAAAAGGAATAAAGATGAAATTACTTGGAAGTTTTTAGCGTCCATTTGATCAAAAATAATTAATTTTGAAAAATCTCTTATTCAACTAAAATAACATAGCATTATTTCCCTCCACAGTGAACTTCTACCTCATTTAGACTTCGAACCTTTTTATACTGAGCAACTTAAAACTGTGGTGCATAGTTTGAAGGGTCCACAAAAAGTTGAAAGTTATATATTTTCTTTAAATATGTGTTGACAAAGCTCAATGAGTTCCAACTGAGTTTCCATTGTGCCTATCTGCTTTTATTATATCAGGCCTGTTTGGGCAAACATATACACTACAACACATTTAAGGTCAACAACACAGATTTTTGGTGGGGAATGCATTTTGACCAATCGCAAGAAAAAATATTTATGACATTCATACCGACTGCAAAATAAATAAAGCTAAATTGTGCTATAATTTATTTTTTCATCAGCAATCCTGATGATTCTTTGTCCTCAACACGCAAAAGTGACTCTGAGCTGGCCAGTCGGGCCAAGGACAACCCTGAAATGTTGTGGACGTGGGGGGAGCTGCCGCAGGCTGCTCAGGTACAGCAATGGACACAAACATACTTCAACTATCTGTAAATTGCGGGGGTTTCTGGGCCCCATTAACCACGATAATTGAGGGATTACAGTATTTAAAAAATGAGTGCCACTTTCTAAGAGGGAGAGATTGAATGGAATAAAACTGCGTGAACAAATGTTTTGGGACTCTTGGCCACTACAAATGTGCTTTATTGTGAATACTAATTATTATTTGCCAATTCAAGTACTCAGCTCAGACTAATACCAAGCAACATACAGATGTTGGAAGGAAAGACCTATATATAATCTGTATTTTTGCATTTTTCTATAAAATTAACTAAACCAAGGACCCTTTTGTATTTTTTTTTTTTTTTTAAATTCTGAATCTGTCTTCTCACCTTCCAGCCATCCTTCCTGGAGTGCCATCAGAAGCAGGACTGCAAAACATCTGTCTCCATCCCAGTGTCCTCCAGCATCCACTCTCAGAGCATCAGCGATGCTGGACCCTACTCCGGTCCTCTTTACATATCTCAGCAAAGAGAAATGCCTGCTGACGCAGGACGCAAGCATTCTAATAGTAGGAGTGACGGATCGCCAGCAAGAAATTATGGTAAGATTCACATTGTAATGCTGATTTTTTTCTGCTGTGTGGGAACTACGATGTCATAGTTCTATTTATGATATGCCCTATAGTAGCAGTGGAGAGCATAGGTGCAGAGATGGAGACAAGTTCAGCAGCTTCATGCATCCGACCTGATCACCTGGAGGAAGAGCGGAACAGAGAAAGTCCCATCAGAAGAACGGATTCCCCTTCGAGGAGGAATGGTATGATCGTGTTTAATTGGAAATAAATAAATAAATACATTTATGATGTCTTTTACGAGAACATCTTTGTTCCATCAGAGAAAAGAAGCCAGCATCTTGGTGCTGATGGTGTGTATTTGGATGACATTACAGAGCTGGAGCCTGAAGTTGCTGCTATGTATTTCCCAAAAAGGTACAAATAGAACATTATGCATGCAGAATCTAATTAAATTTAAAATTAGTGGCTGTTGCATTTTGCGGTAGCATTGTAAACAAAACCAAAAGACGTTCTCCTCCTTCCATGGTGATGGTGGCAGTGGGTCGGCAAGAACGGACCCAGATGTGGTGATGACTGGCATACGGAAAGCAGACCAGTCGCCGCAGTCGGTGAGCAGCAGTGGGATGGACAGTGGCGTGGATGGTCTGTTGGACCACACAAGCGACCTCCCACATGTCGCTATCTCGCTCTGCGGCGGGCTTTCTGACAACAGGGAGATCACACGAGGTAAAAACATTGTTCGGGTGAGGTCGGAATGTGCCAAATGTTTATTTAACGTATCAATGGAGTTTGTAAACCGAGCTTCTCCCTTCCCCCAAACATCCATCCATCCATTATCTGCATCGCTTATCCTTAGTAGGGTCGCGGGTGTGGTGGAGCCCATCTTAGCTGTCTTCGGGCAGTGGGCAGGAGACTCGCTGAACAGGTATCCAGCCAATCACTGGGCACACGAAGACAAACAACTTACTCGCCCATTCACACCTAGGGACAATTTGGACCGGCCAATTAACATGACATGCATGTTTTTGAAATGTGGGAGGAAACCAAAGTGACAGGAGGAAACCCACGCAAGCAAGGGAGAACATGCAAACTCCACACAGGAAGGCTGGTAGCTGGATTTGATTATATAACCTCAGAATTGTGCCGTGGACCTGCTAAACACTCATCTGCCGTGCCGCCACTCAAATATTGTTGGCTAAAATTCAGAAGAAATTGCTCTAAATCACTACTTCTACATTTCACAGACAAATTGACAGACTTGAAATCCACAAGTGGACAGTCACTTTTAAAGTTCCCTGGAACTAGATGGTGCCAAAATACCATTTCTCCATCAGCAATAGCAATGTGGAGTGTTAATGGATTTTCTCCAGCAACATCAACATAATTACTAGGACTCAACATGCCCCAAAATGTCACCAAATCACTTCTTTTTTTAACACAGAGGGCAATGACTTTTGATACTGATGGTCCTCCTCTCACTTTACCATGGTTTCTAATGACTAGATGGCACCAAACCACTACTTTGTCATCAAAGAGGGAAAACTTAAGTTAAAAAAATAAAGTACCTTAACTGCTCTCATGTTTGAGTAGTTTGTTGAAACAAGATGTCATCAAAGCACTACTTATCAATCAGAAATGTCAATATGGAGTGTAAATGAAGTTCCTTTCGCACCATTGACACTCAACATTTGCACTCAAAATGCAGCAAATCACAACTTGTTTTCCTAGCGGGGTCAATTACCTTTGAAAAACAAGCTCCTCTTCACACCTAAATATAGTTTCTCATGACTACATGGTGCCAAAGCACAACTTTTCTGACAGAAATGGCAACTTGGAGTGTCAATGAAATTCATCCCACAACATGGACATAGTTCTTCACACTCAATAAGTAGTTTTTATCAGGTAAAAAAAAACAATGACTCAACATGGTTCCTCAAACTCAAAATGCTCCAAAAATGACACAACATCAATTAACGTTATTTACAATTAGTGGGGAAATGACTTTGGCAAATGAAGCTGATGTTAAGCCAACCGAGCCAATCACTTTTTGCATTTTTTTTATTCATTGATGACAGTCTATCAAATTTAAAAAACTGTGGCTTTAATGGAATAGTCAAGTCATTTTTATTTGTATAGCCCTAAATCACGAAGAGTCTCAAAGGGCTTCACAGATTATTACACTATATTACACAGACTATTTTTCAGCCGACAAGAAGAGTTGGTTATTCATATGCTATGGAGTAGAAGTGAGTTTTAAGTTTAGATTTAAATATTTCCACTGAGGTTGCAGATCGGATCTCAGGGGGAAGAGCATTCCACAGCACCGGTGCCCGGATGGAGAACGCTCTCGAACCAGCAGAACACTTCTTTGCTCTCGGGATCACCAGAAGACCAGTACTCTCAGATCCTAGGCTTCGGTTACTAGTTAATAGTTACTAATGCAACGCTATCCTTTTTATTTTAAATTACATTTAACCTCCATCCTTTTAAAACATTACATAGAATTTTCAATATTATGTAATATGCCCAATCCAATTCAGCGAAAATAATACTTTGCATCTTCTTACCACAAGTCACCATAGATGCACAATGTTCAACTTATTTTTGTTTGTCTGTGTGCGCGTGTATTTGTGCTGGCTTTCACAGAACAGTTCCAGGAAAGTGCTGTTTCCTACCAACAGTTCTCAGAAAACCCTTTCCTCATCGATGATCCTAACCTTGTGGTGAAGATTGGGAACAAGTACGTGACAGGCAAACACCCCATGGTCACTTGCACAACCAAACTAAAATATGATGCCTGTTTGCACTCACCTGTTTGTCAATGCTGTAATCTTTTTTGATAATCGGCCCGACCGTCAATTGGTTACGGCCCTGCAACTTGGAATGAGTAGTGGGTCCGACACACAAAGTCTTAATGAAGCACGAGAGATCCTGAATTGATTGAAATGAAATAAAGGTATTGTGGGACGGAGTTCACCCTATAGTATTACAGCATATTCATAATGCCATATTACAAACCAATAGAAGACCAACATTGTCATGGCTTGGTGTGCCTGCAGTACCTTTTTTCTCCAAAAGATGGCAGCTTTATCCCATTTTCCAGCCACCCTCACTTTTCCTCTCCCTAGATGGTTTTAATAAGACAATCAGCCACAACTACTATAAATACCTCGGCATCCCACCTCACTTTGCTTAACCGTTTTGATTCGTGAAGACTTTCACTCACCAACACCACAAGCTTCGCCTCCCATGACCTCCTCCAAATCCCTCCTTGTTCCAGTTTCGCCCCTCTAATTTACTCCTCTGGTTCCCTCTTTGCCCCACAATCATCCCAAGCCACCTCCTTTAAATGTATTCCTAAATCTTCCCTTCAAAATTTGTCTTAGTTTCCCTCACGAGCCTCCTTCTTAAGATCTTCTCAGCAAGCCCGGTCCCACAGCCCCTTCCTGCTGTTAAATTCTGTTGTTGTTACTGCCTAAATAAACGTCCGTCCCCCTGGTGGGGTCATACCACAACCCTTGTGTCCCGCGTTTGGGTCTGTCCTACACCTTGTGAACAAACATCTTATATGACATCGACCAATAGCAGGCAGTCATATGCTCAAATAAATTTGTACGTTTTTGGGCATGCAAAATGCCGTAAAAAGGGGGCTGGAAAAACATCTCATTCCATTCTGTAAAGTGAAAACGTCATAAGACGATTACGCTGCGTACCAGATGTCCACTTTACTTTATTTGGATCTCATCAGATTGACTGTGTCATGTTGTGTAGGTACTACAACTGGAGCACAGCAGCCCCAGTCATGTTGGCCATGCAGGTCTATCAGAAGCCATTACCACCGGTAAGACTACCACCTTGATTTGTTTTTCACTTCTCTGATTAAAACATTCAAATTCAAAACCTTTGTTGTTGTTTTTTTCTAACCCTCTAAATAAAAATGACGTAAAACATTGAATTTTATAATTTAATTTATTTAATTTTATCAAAACAATTACATATTGCGCAATTCATTAACATAATAAAGAAGTTAAACTTGGGATATTTACAGTTTGATGTGTGGGTTTTCATCAGAAAGTGTTTCAACAGTGAACATACCGCAAATTCCGGACTATAGAGCGCACCTGATTATTAGCCGCACCCACCACTTTTTGGGTGATTTGCCACTTTTGTTCTTACACAGGCCGCGCCTGTGTATAAGCCGCGTGCGCCCGCATTCAAACTTGTGACATAACCACAAGTTTAACCCAGACCAGGCTGTAAGTTCCACGATTGTAACTGAATTTTTTTTTTTTTCGGTTTGAACAAATTTATTGACACTACTAACAGCAAACAAACAATGTGAGGTTTGAACAACCCTTCTCGACAATCTCAACAGCAATCAAGCATATTCACAATTTTGTTATGTCTGGCAATATGACGTTTTAAGGTTTTTTTCTGACATTTTTAACACCTTTGTTAGTGTCAATAGATCCGTCCAGGCCAAAGTCGATTGTTTTTTGGTCTGAACAAATCCACTGACACCAACAGCAGCAAACAAACAATGTGAGGTTCGAACAACCCCTGCTCTGATTGGGAGAACCTCATGAGCTACCATCCTTGACAAGTCCCGTAGTCTGTTTGGGAGGGCAGGATGATTCACGTTGCTCCAAACCGTTGTAGGTTCGCTAAACGCAAGCCCCCGCACAAGACTTACTGTTGCTCGCTTTGCACAATAGCAATAAGGGCCCTGTGGTTTTGTAAAGTGTGACTTTCTTGTGTTTCCAAATCAAATTTCTTTAAAAAGTCCTGAATAAAGAGATGTGTTGGTGGCAAGTTAAAGGAAACTGGAATCAAATGATTGTTTGGTACAAGGTTTAGCTGGGATATTGATCCCTTTGACAAATCTATCTTTTCTTAACATTTGTGCCAAAGGTTCAATGCAAAGAACATAGAGAAGGGGAGACATAGGGCAACCTTGACGTACACCGCAGTTGATCTCGATTGCTTCCGATAAATTCCCGTTAATCATGAATTTGCTGTAGATGTCTCGGTATAGCAGTCCCACCCACTTGATGTATTTTTAGGGAAAACCACATTTTTGCAATACCCTGAAGAGGTATTGGTGCGAGACTCGATCAAAGGCTTTCTCAAAGTCTAGGTTTAGGACCGCTAGTCGCATGTTTCTGTCTCTCGCATAACAAATGATATGGATCAGCATGAGAATGTCGCTGATCTTCCTTCCCACGATGGCACAGGTTTGGTCCGGATCAACCAAGTCTCCCAAGACTACAGACATTCGTGTTGCTAAGAGCTTGCTGAAGATTTTACAGTCCACGTTTAAAAGCGTTATGGGTCGCCAGTTTTTTAAGTCAGTTTTGTCTCCTTTTTTGTGCAATAGAGTAACTATCCCTATTCTGAAACTGTTGTCTCGACTGGAAAATTCGTTAAAGACAGTAATCAGATCTAGTGCTAAAATGTCCTAAAAAGTCCGATAAAATTCGAGGTTGAGCCCGTCCTCCCCGGATGATTTGCCTTTTTTCAAAGTCTTTATGCAATCTTTCAGTTGGTCTTGGGTAAAGTCCGATGCTAAAAAAGGGTCCTGACGCACTGATCTTGAGATATGATCTAATACATGTCCCATTTCATTCTCATATGTTTCTTTCTTTTCATATAATTTTTTTTGTAATAGTCTTCGACAAATTTGGATATTTCATTACTTTCCTTTGTTATTTGCCCGTTTTCGTTTTGGAGTTTAAAAAGCCCCTCACTTTTGCTCATAATTTTTTTTAAAAAGTAGCGTGTACATTTTTCCCCTTCTTCTACTTCTCTTTCTTTGCTTCTTATTATGATGTCTTTGTTCTTTATTTCCGCCAAAGCGTTTAGTTCTTGTTTGGTCTCTCTGATTTCATAATTAAAGTCCATCCCCTTTTCTGTTAGGATGAAATAGCGTTGGAGTCTTCTTTGTAGTCCCGACATGCGTTTCATCTCTAAGTTTCTTGTTTTTCCCCTGCATTTTTAAAAAAAGTCTGTGTTCGTTTCTTTGTCATCTCCCATCATTGTGCTCAGGAATCATACGAGTCTTGAAGTGTCTGCCAGTCTTTGTACAGCTCCCTGTATTGTGCGGCTAGAGCTTCATCCTCCAGCAGGGAGCTGTTTAACTTCCACAGTCATACCTGAAGGAAATGAGAGGGGTTTTTTTTTTTAAGGGTTATTGTTCTATCTTCGTTATTCATTATCCATTATCCGTTATCGGTCAGTTCATAATACGCCACAAAGCCTAGGAGCCGGGACACTTACTCTCAGCCAAAAGGCCAAGCTAAGGTCCTAGCCCTAAAGCCTTGCTGCGATCATTGCGAATGCACCGTTCCCGGAGGTACTGCAATACCGGGCCGATGCATGGAGTGGACAGAGCAAGCTCTTATTCCATCTCCGGATTGCAAAAATCAAAGATCATGGCAAAGGCCAAGCTAAGGACTGACATAGCATCAAAGAAGGCCAGCCTAGGAGCCGGGACACTTACTCTCAGCCAAAAGGCCAAGCTAAGGTCCTAGCCCTAAAGCCTTGCTGCGATCATTGCGAATGCACCGTTCCCGGAGGTACTGCAATACCGGGCCGATGCATGGAGTGGACAGAGCAAGCTCTTATTCCATCTCCGGATTGCAAAAATCAAAGATCTAACTTTAAAGAGAGCAGGACAGTAGTAAGTGATCCGAAAAAAAGACGGGAATTAATCTGGCATCACTCAGTGTTAAACCCCTTGTAAATATGTAGTCTATTCGAGAGGCTCTGGCATTGTCACTACTGAACCAGGGGAAGCCCTCCTCTTCTGGATGTATGGATTTGAAACAGTCCTCCAGTTTAAATGTCCAGCACATGTTTTGCAATAAAGTTGATGTTTTATCTACTTTAAACTCCTCATCGGTCCCCTTTCTATCCTTTCTACTTAGGATGCAATTAAAATCTCCGCCCACGATTAGTGGTTGATGGCCTAGCATATGCGACTGGATGTCCTCTAAGAGTTCGTACCTGAGTTGTATGTCGGGGTGGCCGTATATGTTAATGAGGTTGAAATCGTTCCCTATTTAGGAAAGTCTTGCTAAGATTGCGCGTCCGTCTCTCATCTTAGTACTCCCCTTTATGATGAGTTGAGGGTTGTTCATTAAAATGGCCACCCCATCGTTACGGTTTTCATTTGAGCAACTCCATAATGACGGATCTGGCCAAATATCTTCCCACTGTTTATAATTTTTTAGAAAGGGGATGCAGCATTCTTGTAGTAAAAACACATCCGTTCTGATAGTTTTTAAGAACGATAAAACGCTGTGAGCTTTAACCTTTGATCTCACACTTCTCACATTGATAGTAAGTAGAGAATGTAATGTTCATAAGTGTTGTTAAAGTATGTAAACTACTTGGACAAAACAGGGGGATCCGAGTCCATTCTTTGGTGGTCATTGAGAGTTTCACCTGTGTTGGACTCACCACAAGAACGGTACCTCACTTGGAGACTCACCGGGGAAAAACCTGGAATCCTCTGACTCTCTGTCTGTGGTTCCGGGATTTCCCCTTTTTTCTGGGTTAGGGGGTGAGCCAGAGGACCTATCGAGGGGTCTCTTACTTCCCTGCCCACAAAGGGTCAGATTTTTTCCCTCCCCGACTTCCTCCGGCTCAACTTCATACAGTTCCCTTGTGGGCTTATTCATCGGCAATCGGCTTTCTTCTAAATCTCTTCTCTTTGTTTCCGGTGTTTTCACCACCCCCAATTATGTCTTATTTTTACCCCTCTTTCTAGTGCCTGTATGGGTTTTTGGAGAGTCATTTGCCGTTTCGATTTGTTTGTCTTCTTCAAATTCTGATAGTGGCATAGAAAAGAATTTTGCTATTTTGGACTCTCTTCCAGGCCCTTCTTGATTAATGTGTTTCGGGAGGGGCAGTTGCCTTTTCTATTTGTTTGTCTTGTCTAAGTTTAGGTATTGTATGAAAAATCAAATTTGAATTTCCAGGTCCTTCCTGACTCAAATTTGATTCTTTGGCCTCTCCTCCAGGGGTTTTGGGAGGGACATCTGTATTTCCAATTTGTTTGTCTTGTCCATGTTCTTTTTGCATTTCTTGTTCATTTTCATTGGGTAGTTCCACAACTTTATTCATTTCTTGTTCATTTTCATTTGGTATTGCCATAACTATTCATTTCATTGTCTTTGTTACATTTATTCATTTCATTATCTATGTTGTCTAAAATCATTTCATTGTCTTTGTTAACTGCCTTCCTAGCTTTCAACTTGTTAGCAGACGATTTCGGGCAGTTCCTATAGAGGTGATCCGTTTCTCCACAGAGGTTGCATTTTCTGCTATTGGTACACTCCTCAAAGGAATGTCCAATTGTCCTGCACTTTCCACAAATAATTCGATCACATACCTCAGCCAGATGCCCATGCTCACCACATTTGCGACAGAGTTTTGGTTGTCCTTGATAGTGGATAAAGCCACGGTTTTCCCCCAGGACTATCATCGACGGGAGGTGTTTCAGTCCCTGAAAGCCCTGAGGATCTTGCCATTGTTGGATGGGTATCCTCCAGGCACAATTCCAAACGCCTTTCTCATCCCCTACCTTCATAGCCTGGCCTTTTATCGAGCAGTATCTACTCAACCATTAACAGATGTCATCAACATTCACCACTTCATTAAACATTTTGACAATGACTATCTTGCTAGCATTTTCAGTGAGCTTCTCCCCTGTAAATCCAGAAAACTGGGGCCTCACCCCCTCAAAACGATCCCAAAACTCTTGAAAAAGAACCGCCGTTACAAAACTTACATCAAAGTCCTTGCCAGAAGGCAAGTTTATGACGCAATGTAGCTCCTCCGGTTTAAACTTCAGAAGCTTTTCAATAAACTTGTTCATAAAATCCAGCTTTTACATTTCTACATCTTTGAACAAGAATCGTACGCAGTTATGTCTCCGCCCGCCGCCATGGCAGGACTCGGCTGCTTTACTTCTAGCTCACGAAAAAAAGCTCACAAAAAGTTCCATAGGTGTATACAGTAAGTTTTTTACATAGTATTCAATTCTAGAACCAAAGTTGGCATCACAAATGGGAAAATGATACCCGTGATTAAGGTATGATGCAGACTTGTAAAGTCCGGGTCCCGTTGAAAGTAATCTAAGGAAACAAAATGTATAATTCCAAAGTTAAGGGTGGGAAAAATATATATCCACTATTGTCCGCTGCGACAACAGACAGATCTACCGGTAACTCAGCTTTACCCCAATTCCCATCAGCCCGCATTTGCTCCGCCCCTTCTTTTTGATTCGTCCGTAGAACACATAACAGAATAAATCTCTAAAATAAATACATTCCAAAAATATACAGTTGCAAATACATATTATACATGGTTACACATATTTACGAAGAAAGACAGTTTTCAAAGCTTTAATAATAATAATAATATAACTTTCATCCCAAACCGTGCCTTTGAAAGGTACCAACACGCCCGCAATGTATCAATCGTGTCTGTCAAAAAAAAGCATCCCATGATTATGAAATTCACGGAAGATCGTCCTCAACTTTCTCCTTACTCTGTACAACATGCTACAGTGGGTATTAGCATGTCACATTGGGTATTTGTATATTGTATTCCTTTTGCTTTATTATTGAATTTTTCTCAGCAAAGGGATGCTGCTGGAAATGTGAATTTCCCTGCGGGGATGAATAAAGTATCTATCTATCATAACTATCGCCATCAGGGCGTCTTCCTCCTCATTATCGGAACGTACCTTAACTTTACAGACAATGTATGCTTAAACTTAGAGGTTAGTCTTTTTGGCGCACATATTCTGCTGGTCTTAATCTTACCTTCTATACACCAGCGCCACTGGTGGCCGTTAGAAAAATTCCATAAATTTGCCGCTTCACTGAATAAGCCGCAGGGCTGAACATTTGGGAAAAAAGTAGCGGCTTATAGTCTGGAATTTACGGTACATTGTTTATAAGATTTTTTTAGCAAATTACACCAAAAACTGGTTCTGTTGGCGTGACACCTTGATCATAAACTATAGATAAAAATGTGCCCTATGATCATGGCGCTTTGCAGGTTTTCCCACCCTCCTTCTTAGCACAAGTAGAATAGTTTTTGTTTACACTTTGGTGTACCTTTTTTAAATAAGTTCATTTGGACAAGATAAAGTGTGACCAAGTGTGGTAAAAGCTGTACACTGTATGTTAATATTTACACCAGATTGAAATGTGGCTTTATATGAGCGTCCTAACACTTAATATCATGTTTTTGTCCTTCTTTTCACTTCTCCCTTTTTTATTTACTTTCATCTGTCAGTTTTGGTGTCTGAATTATTTTTTTTCTGCTTTTGGCATCTTCTCATACTGCCTCCCTGGTTTGTTTGGCCCCAGACACCATGAGCCTGTAAGATGTTGTTGTTTTTTCCCCTAGCATACAGATTTTTACAAAAATATTATTTTCCATACCTCATTTGCATGTTTTTGGTCAGCTAGTGGCAGGACATTGTTGGTTGGCAATCCATGTTCTCTGCTTGTCAGTTTTGAGTTTGCAGTGAGTTTTTGGGGGGGTATGTGCATGGTTTTGTCCAGGCCTCTGTGGAGAACATCATGAAGGATAAGATGCCCAAGAAGGGAGTACGCTGGTGGTTCTCATGGAGGAGCAGAAACAGCGATTCAAAATCAGTGAGTAAATTATTCATCTCATGATTCACAACACTGCTCCAATTATTTGTCCTTCAGGAATCCACAGTAGATTGGGATGGGAGTTCCATTCCCATTGAAGCAGCTCTCAGGTACGACTCGCAAGCTTCTAATTCTGTTTTCAGTTTTCACTTGTTGGTCGTCAAGCAGTTTGATGGGGTTTTTGTTCGTTTTTTTGCAGGATGAAGGATGAGTCGTCCTCAAGCGACGAGGACCATAGATCCGCCTTCGTTACTGGAAGCTGTCAGTCAGACCCCCTTGCTTCTGCTAACGTTTATTACAAGAAGACACTTAGACTCACCTCAGAACAGCTGGTGAGGCTCATACATCACCTTATTTTTAGGTTTTTGTTGCAGTAAAATAAGAAAAAATACATTTAAAACACAAATCATGGATCATTTCTCCTAGTTTGTAATAAAAAATAGGATAACTGATACCAACTTTGTTTTCAGAGACAAACTCAAGTCTTGAGTTGTCATTGTTACCATTAACATCAGTAGATCTACCCTAACCCCCCAAAATACTTTAAAAAGTAATATAACAACAACAGTAATAATGATAAAATCACTTCTAAACCTCACTGTAAGGTTTTTCTTAAATGTGGCATAAATGTGATGGCAATTTAATCTCTCTAATTTCGATTTTCTAGTTCTAGTTTTAATATGACCAGTAAAGAGCAGCCAAAACCAGTGCTAGTCACTGTTCCAAGTATCTGAAGTATATCATTAAAAGTAATGCTGGTATCAGTAATGATACATACTTTGTATTGGTATGAACTTGTCATTCTTAGAAAAAAGAACAATAAAATTGACAAAATTGTATCAAATTTTCCTTATTAGATTTTGATATATTTAGGGTAATTTATTAGAAAAAAAAGTTATAAAATGGTGTAGATTAAGAAAATGAATCCTCAAGGGACTGTGCATTATTTAGGACCACCAATTGGTGAAAACCTATTACCCTATTTTTACGACCATAGGTTGCACAGTGTTAAAAGGCGCTGTCTCTGTAGCTTGTTGTATTACTTTATTTAACACATACACACGGCCCTCCTGATCAATGGGCGCGGGTTCGCTCTGCTACGGCCGCCTACAACACCACAGACAAGCATACAAGTGTACGTATCTAAACATTTTGCAGGAGCAAAACTGAGTATGGTTTTGGTTTATTTAAATATTGATTACAAAGAACTGAAGGTCTGTTACTTTTTTTGCTTTTGTTCGAGCCTGGACCCTTTTAAGAGAGGCGTGACGTCAGGGAGGAGAAAAGTGTCTGGTGAAATTATGGCTCTTATGCTGCAATTCAGAAAATTGGGAAGTTGGAATTATCCCGCCAGATTGTAACAGATACAACCTCAGAGCGTTTCAAGTGGGAAGTTGGGTTTTTCAACCCCTTACCAGGAAAACGTCATTGGAATGACTCTGAAAGTGGGAGAACCTTGTCGCGAAGTCAGGCCCGACAGCATACACTGGTTTACACCCTCCGCATCATATGCTTCGATATCAGTCATTCTTAACTATCCTTTGCAATTCACCTCTATCACTAGAACACACTCTTGCACTTACCGACCTCACATCAAGAGAATGTTTCACCCTATTATCCAACCGTATTTGAGCCTTGCTCTGATTCTTTTTCCCAAGTCGGGCAGTCGGGACGGAAGAACGGAGCGTGGTCGGAGATCGAGACAAGTCAGGTAACCGGAGACGATCAGGAATCCAGGGACGGACGAGCAGGAAACAGGACGGGACAGACGGGAGCCAAAGTGAAAAGGGGCAAGCCTTGCATGTGCTGAGGTTCTCTGACGGACTGACAAGGAGTGAATGAGAAAAACGTGTTTAAATAAGAGGGGAACTAATCAGGAAACAAGCAGCAGCTGGGACTAAACGAGTAAGCTGCTCAAGGGACGCCTCTCAGCACCAGAAGTCCCACAAAAGAAAAAAAATCAGTACTCCAAAGACCGGACCAGAGGAAGGTGGCCCAACATCAGCATTCGGAGGCGTGGCAGGCGCTAGACCAGGAGGAGGCTGAGCGGACAGCCAGGCAGGCGGAAGGGCGGGCGGCCTGGTGTCGCGGGTGTCCTGGTGTCGCAGGTGGGCGGACGGGCGTCGCTGGCGGGCGAAAGGGTGTGGTAGGTAGACTGACGGGCATGGCAGACAGGCTCCGACAGCGTACGCGCTGACAGCCCGAAGCAGGACGGCATGAGCTTGCGCCCAATTGCAGCGGCAGAGATGTGGTCTCAGCCTTACTGAAGACCTCCTGAAGCTGGTGGCAGCAGTCGGGAACCTTGGACAGATTGGGCGGTAAAGTAGTAGGACCGGATCGGACGGGATGAGAGGCTGTGCGTAGGCAGGTCTGGTGACATTCAGCCCCCCACTCCAGAACCGCCCCTGTCCGCCAGATGAAGTGAGGGTTGTGCTGAATCAAGCAGGGATTACCCAAGATGAGAGGCGATATAGGAGAGGGGAGCAGGTGGAACCCAATCTCTTCGACATGGTTCCTGGAAAGCCTTATTTTCACCGGCTCATGTGTCACTGTACTCAGCAGGTGACCGTCCAGAGCTCAGGCTGGAACCGGGGTTTGAAGGGGGAAGAGCCTTAACCCCATCCACTGGGCCAAGGCCATGTCCAGGATGTTGCCCTCAGGGCCAGAGTCAACAAGGGCGGACAGGGACTGTTTGGAGCCGGAATTAAGAAGGTGGCCCTGGAGCACTGGCCCTTGGTCTTGGAGGTCTGGGTGTGGGCTGAGCTCAGTCAGACTCCTACAAAAGTCCGGAGACTTTCCCCTTTTGATGGGCATGATGAGACCCATTGTCCTTACCCCCCACAGTACAGACAAAGGCCCCCAGACAGACATCACTGGTGTTCCGTCACCGACAGGGACACACGACCCACCTCCATAGCCTCCGGTGGATCTGTTGGATCGTGGGTGGTAGCTGGAATGCAGAGGTGGTGCCAACCTCCCCGAACATGTGCGCTGTCCCTGCCGGATGCACATGAGGGATCTAGACGCGTCAGCCGATGATATCCCAGTGTCAGAAAACCATTGTAATTTCCTGGGCGAGTAGATGAAATGAAGAGCAGGCTAAAGATCCTCGTTCGAACTCCGCCATGCCCGGACAGGTGGTTTATTGTGAACGCCACCTTGGCCCCCCGGAGGTGAAGTTCCTGGGCTGCAGGTCAAAAACCAGCCGGCAGTTAGTAAGGAAAGTCCGGACCTGAGGAGGGTCGCCGCTGAACTTCTCTGCAGAGCCCACTCGAGGCTCAGCAAAACCCATGGCGGGCGTGTGCAGGACAGGCGGGGAGCGCGACGA
The DNA here is from genome assembly GCF_059441175.1 of Urocampus carinirostris. Lineage (NCBI taxonomy): Eukaryota > Metazoa > Chordata > Actinopteri > Syngnathiformes > Syngnathidae > Urocampus > Urocampus carinirostris. Next base: position 50,038,796 of record NC_142352.1, read on the forward strand.
CATGGCAGGAAGAGAATCCACAGAGTGCGGGTTGATGACGGCAGCTGACGCGACAGAAGCTCCATGAGCCTAGCCATTTGCTCATGCTGATGCTGCAGGAGCTGTTGGTGTTTAGTTGGACTTGAAGCAGGAGGGCGGCGACGTCACTTGACATTTGTCGGACCTCGCCCTCAGTTCAATGCAAACGCTGCAGAGCGGAGGGAGCTTCCGTCTCTCCCCGATCAGCGCTTTTGGGAGCGTTTGCTGGGTCCATTCCTGGTCCGTCCGTACTACCAGAACCAGAACAGGAAGTAGACCCAAACACGTCATGTTTCACACAAAGCTTTACTGGAGAATCGAAGAAACCAGACGCGGGTAAACAAACAACAGCGATCCGGTGCTCGCTGGGCAGGAGGAGTAGGAAGCCTTTGTGAACTAGGCGTAGTCGGAGGTCGGAAACAAGTCGGGCAGCCGGGACGAGATTACGGAGCATGGTCGGAGATTGAGACAAGTCAGGTAACCGGAAGTGATCGGGAACTTAGGGATGGACGCGCAGGAAAAAGGACAGGACGGAACAGACGGGAGCCAGAGTCAAAAAGTGCTTGCCTTGCATCTGCGATCGATCCCTATTGTAGTGAATTGGTTCAGATGTAAAACTGCATTCACGCAACTGTTAAAGTAAACCAATAAACGCATTCAGTGCCAAAAATGAAATTTTTTTTTGCTCATTGTTTGTGAATCAATGTGTTATGTTTAGAAAAGATTCCTTTTTGTGATTATAGTATGTAGGGCAGGCTACTAAAGTACTCTGAATGAAGAAGCATTATACTGAAAAACAAATTGAAAAATACAAACAACAGTCTAAAATGAAAACAGAAAGTCTAGATCCAGCCCCAGATACAAACTTGAGTTTTACATCGCTGGCCTACATCATAAAAACGGAAACGTCAAAAAATGTTTGCTTTGTTTGTCTTTAGATGAGCCTACAGCTAAAGGAGGGTCCAAACGAGGTGGTGTTCAGTGTGACCACTCAATATCAGGGCACATGTCGGTGCCATGGCACCATCTACCTGTGGAACTGGGATGACAAACTGGTCATCTCTGACATTGATGGGACCATCACCAGGTAATATTAGGACGTCTTTACCCACTAGATGACCGCATTTCACTCAAAGTTCAATGCCGTTCTCCAGATCTGACACATTAGGCCACATCCTCCCAACACTGGGCAAAGACTGGACCCACCAGGGTATCGCCAGACTCTACCACAAAGTCAGCCAGTGAGTGGAGCTGTGGAGCAGTTATTCATGTTTATGTCGTATTTTTAACAAAAATGTGTTCCAGGAACGGATATAAATTCATGTACTGCTCGGCGAGGGCCATTGGGATGGCGGACATGACCCGAGGTTACCTTCACTGGGTCAACGAGAGGGGAACCATGTTGCCGATGGGCCCAGTGATGCTGAGCCCCAGCAGCTTGTTTTCTGCCTTGCACAGGTCAGTTTGAGTGATGCATAGAAATGATATGCAGATTAAAACTATCTTGATTTGTTTTTTTTTTAGGGAAGTTATTGAAAAAAAACCTGAGAAGTTCAAGATAAATTGTCTCACCGACATCAAGAACCTTTTTTGCCCCAATACAGAACCTTTCTACGCTGCTTTCGGCAACAGAGCTACAGTGAGATATCACACACTTAAGAGTGGATGAATGGATTTGGATCAGTTGGATCCAACTTTTTGGTTTGTTTTGCACCAAATGACCACACATTTTAAATAAGGTATACACAAATAACACCATTTGTTTTGTTTTTTTAAAGCATAATGACTTTTTTTTTTTTTTGTACAAAGTGTCTCATAGATTTTGGATTGTTTTGTGATTTATGAACCATTTATTCCTATTGTATTAAACAACACAAATTATGGTGGGTTAAAACAAGCTTTTGGGGGGATTGTTTTGAGGGGGTACACAAATGCATGTGACTTAGCGGTGGGGTGCATAGTTTGAGGTCTCCTTAAAAACCTTAAAATTAAAACTTTTCTCCATTGAGTATGTGTTAACAGTGCCTAACTGAGTTCAAAGTGCCCTTATGCTTCATTTTCCATTGCGCCCATCTGCTTTTATCTTACTTTTATCATGCCTGTTCAGGGTGGAACAAACCCCCAAAAAGATGAAAAAAGAGTTTATCTGAGCGCGTCTAAAATATGCCATGTACTTGCACGCAAAATATGTGTTACTCTGCTGCCCTTTCCTGACTGAAAGTCATGAATGCAACCTTGAGTTTTTAAAATGACGCACCTCCACCTTTACTTAAATAAATGACTTTTTCTTTCTTTTTTTTTAATTTCCTAGTTATTTTGGATTGCTTTTGTGGAGATTAAATCAAATGTATTTTTTTCCTAAGTAAACTGGGTCATTAAAACTAAGTTGCCACTTTTTTGGATAATCAATCACTGTAAACTGTACGACCCATTTTAAAAGGAGCTTGTTTAATATAAAAGAAACTAACTTTGGTCTTGTGCAATGTGAATACTTTTTTTCTTTCTATTAAATCGACAGCCTAATTTGGGGTTTGTTTGTGCAAAACGACCCAAATGGCTGGGTCAAATTAAATTAAGCAGTTAATCTGTCCACTTTTAACCCAAATCGGGTTGTAATAATTTTTAACTACTGTTTTGGCCACACGTGACCTAACCACGAGACGACACCACGACGGAGGGCAGTAAACCGTAGTAAACAGTATGCTAGGCCAGTAAACAGTAGTCAACAAATACCAAAAAGCTGTAGTATCAACGCCATTGGCATAGACTATTCAACTGGATATTGTGCAGCTATCGAATGAAGCACAAAGAGCGCTATTTAAATAAACTGTGAATAGCATTTGCACGGCTAGCACACATCTAACCAAATTGTTCGTTCTGCTTGACTTCAGTCCATACGATCTGTACTACCATTTTGTAAATGGAATCTCCCCATACACTTGAACTAAAAGCTTATAATAGTCTGGATGCTTACCAGTCTTTTGTAGCTGATACGCCAAATATGTCCCCATCCCGCAAACATGACTAAAAGCACTTGGTATCTGAATTTTAGGTGAAAGTAATAGAACAATAAAGCCCGGGGCATTTGCACCTTAAATAGAAATCACTTATGAGTATGCTGAAAATATTTACTTTTGCGAAATGACGTTTTATCCATTAGGAATTTGGCAGTTCATTTGGGCTTAAGAAGCTTTATGGTAGAGTACATAACAGAACATAACTATTTTGAATAGCTGTTTTATAAAAATAAAAGCATCTCGCTTACATAGTAAGAAAGGTAAGCCATTAATGTTACCTAGTTAGCTCTAGCCAACTTATTATACTGAGTGTCTTCGACGTGACTAGAATCAAACGTACCTTGTAAAAAAATGTTCGCTTCGAACCTGAAATACTCTTGGGCTGTCAGTGCTGTGCCTTGGCACAACGCCAGTCTCTTGGTTCGATTGCAGATAAACATCGCTGTCTTCTGCTTTTATCAAAAAGAATATGAAAAAAATCCAAATCAGGCTTAGAACCTGCCAGTTGGCACATCTATAAATCAAAATCAATAAAAGTCCTGGTTATATTTTTCTTTTAAGGTTTTTCATACTTGTTTCTTAAATATCATTTAATTTCTGTCTGCTAGGGTACTTCTTGCCGTCCATCATGGCTCTCATTCTGCCGGAGAAGGCAACGTGACGTCACATGCAAAGGGTTAAAATACTCGCATATAAGCCGACCTTCTTAGATTGCTTTTAAATAGTTTTTTGGGGGGTTTTTGTTTTTTTATTAAAGATAACATTGTCTTAGAACTAGTTTTGCCTTAAAAATGGCTCTCTTTAATGCTACGACAAAAAAGTTGAATCTGAAACAGTTTATTCTCAGTATTTGGCAGCTCCGTGATATGAGTAAAGTTGAAAATTATTTTTTCCTATTTATTTACAAAAATACTTGACTTATAACATTTCTATTCAAAATATAATGGAGTGTTCGTAACACTGGGTACAGTCCTTGTTTTGAACTCATGTTTGCACATTTGGCCTTAGTTGCAATTTCCTGTGATGTATCCTTTTCCCATCGTTTGACATTGTTTTCTAAACCAAACTTTCTTGCTGATTCCAGGTTGCTTGTTTCTTCAGCAACCATCTTCACTTTTAGCTTGAGGTCAGCAGTCTAGGGCAGAGGATGTCTCATGACTCCAGGCATGATTATTACAAGAATAATTTTAGAAATAAAATGATCAGAATTTAGCACACTTCTACCGTAAATTTTGTAGGTGCGTACGTGATTGTTTTCCCAGTAGTTTTCTATTCCTCTATAAGCCGTGGCCTCCTTCTCACATGCTGCCTACGTTTCGCTACTGGTGGCACACAACAAAATATGTGACTTCGAGCCAACCCCCTGACTTCAGTATTTTATACTTCTAAATTCGAGTTATTTGCAAATTTCTACGGTATTAGACTTAAGAGGGCACACACAATTAAAAACTCTTTTTAAGTTGATCCTTTTGCATGATTCCAGGATGTGTATTCATACAAGGAGGTGGGCGTTCCACTCAACAGGATCTTCACCGTCAATCCAAAGGGCGAAGTGACCCAGGAACATGCCAAAACCAACATCTCCTCGTAAGCTTTCAACCCAACGAACACACAGGTTATCAATCATTAATGGTTGTTTTCTTAAAATGTGTTTAGTTACGGGCGCCTGTGCGAGATGGTGGACCATGTCTTTCCCGTTCTTATCCAAAAACAAGGAGCCGACTTCCCGCCTTCTGACACTTTTGACGATGACTGGAACGAGCAGCCGCCCAATGAACGAGAGCAGGACAGGGGAGAGGACAACTCACAACTTCTGGAGAGCAGCTGAGCACTGTTAAATGCTTCCTAACTAAGTGAATATAAGGACAAAAACAAATCCAGATCAAGAATGGGATTTAGCAGTGTGCCGTTTTCAACAGCAATCCAATAAGCTCACAATACACGTCTCCACATATCTTCAGGATACCTCAAAAGTTGCACAACATAAATACGTACTAGACAATGTATCACAAATTGGACTAATACACGTTTACTACAGTGACGTGCGGTGAGGTTCGTGTCTGGTGAGGCACAATCGGATTCGGGGAAAAAATGAACCTATTTCGTATTCATCATTTGATTGGCAGAGCAAGAAGGCAACATAAAATATCAAATAAGAGTTTTATTGTCTTATCTTAACTTATAAATGGAGTCTATGCGCTGCTTCTTTTCGAATACAGATGCTCCCCTACTTACGACCATTCGACATAAAACGGAAGATCCGAACATTTTTTTTGAGATGTTGAAAAATATCCGGACATTGCTGTAAGTTAGATTTTGTACTGTGTGAACTTTTTTCCGAGTACAGGACATTACTGTAGTGCTTCTTTCCGCCACTGCCGGCGTGTGGCGCTGTGAGAGGTCACCCAGCATCCACCCGGAAGAAAAAACATCCACTCCCTCTTTCTAATTCTTGTGTGAACATTCAATACTGTCTATGTCCACACTATCTACAGCGCTCTAAGAACGTTGACATTTTTATTATTTAATATCTTGTGCATCCGGCTGCACGGCGGCGCAGTGGTTAGGGCGTGTGCGGCACAGTTCTGAGGTCATGGGAACCTCCTGCGTGGGTTCAAATCCAGCTGCCGGCCTTACTGTGCGGAGTTTGTATGTTCTCCTCGTGCTTGCGTGGGTTTCCTCCGGGCACTCCGGTTTCCTCCCACATTCCAAAGACATGCATTTCAAGTGAATTGGCCGGTCCAAATTGCCCCTAGGTGTGACTGAGCGAGTGAGTTGCCTGTCCCCGTGTGCCCTGCGATTGGCTGGCAACCAGTTCAGGGTGGCCCCTGCCCACTGCCCGGAGATGGCTGGGATGGGCTCCAGCCCCCCGCGACCCTAATAAGGATAAGCGGTACAGCTAATGAGATGAGATGAGATCTCGTGCATCCATTCAATATGGTTGGTGTAAAATGTAATGAAGAGACGAGCCGTTTCTTTTGAAATGAAAGTGGAATAAGAAAGCTCAATACGGTTGAGAAAATGGTCAAAACGCTTTTTTTCTGCCACTTTTTACTACGGAGGAGGACCTCTTGGCCGTGTGAGTGCATGTTTTCAATTTGTTGTTGGAATATTTTTTTTATTTAATATACAATTAATGTGTCCATAAATGTTGGCCAGTGCGCATGCTCAAACATGTGCACAACGCGATTTGTCCCATTTGAAATTGAATTTACTTGAATTGAATTGTCTTTACTGTCATCGATATCAATGTTGTAAAACATTGTATGCAACATGATTAGACATGGCACTCCAGGGTTAAACTCAACTTTATTTATCTCTATAGAAGATATAATTTTGTGAGGTGTTTATGTTTTAGTACTAAACAATACAGGTTTCTTATACAAGCCTTAAACATACCGTATTTTCCGCACTATAAGGCGCACCGGGTTATAGGGCGCACCCCGAAAAAATAGTTTTTGGTCCTATTTTTGACATACATAGGACGCACCGGATTATAAGGCGCTACAATGGGAACGTCGACAAAACAGTAAGATAGTTCAGTCAAACTTATGACCCCCTTAACATTCCGAAAGCTTGCAAAGAAGCAAATACGTGTCGAGAACACGTGCGGATGCGGTGTCTGTACGATGTCACTTAAATGCATCGTTCCATCGTTGGGAAGGTTAAAGTCTTGGGATTCAAGAAATGCCAACCATTCCTTAGTTTCTATTTTATTTTTCGCTCGCAACTTAACTGTATATATGACAATAAACACTTGGAATTGAGTTGAATTTAAAAATAGACACTCCATTCCATCCATTATCTGCACCGCTTATAACAAACATTGAGTTCAGTCTAAAACAAGATACAGGGATAATATACATAGCCAGAGTAGCTCACCGAAGTCATTATAATGTGCAGCCGTGGTCCTCTTATGTCCGTGAGTTTAGTAAATCCAGGAGAATAAAATATTTACAAATACAAAATAGTAAAAAAAAATGCTTTCTGTATGCCGTCAACCACGTGCTAACACATTCATCTTTTTCGGCCAATTGCGGGCTTTGTTTTGCCGTTCAAGCCAATTCCAGCCTGTAAATGATAAAAAAGGATCCGCCCCTTGACCTCCGAATAACTTTAGCCAATAGTGATCGGTTCAACTGATGATTGACACGTCTTTTTTGGCCAATTGCAGGCTTTGTTTTGCCGTTCAAGCCAATGCCAGCCTGTAGATGATAAAAAGGATCCTCCCCTTGACCTCCGAATAACTTGAGCCAATAGTGATCCATTCAAATGATGAATGACACATTGGTTAGCCAATGAAACGCCAGTAAATAAATCCCAGCATACACCGCGGACTGCTTGGCGTTCGGGGGAAAATCTAGTCGGCGGCGGCAAGTTAGTTGCACGACTTTGCAAATTAATTTTGTTCCATAAATAAGGCGCACTGTATTATAAGGCGCATTGTCAGCTTTTAAAAAAAATAAAGGCTTTTAGGTGCGCCTTATAGTGCGGAAAATACGGTACTTAAATAAACCTTTAGCATCCAAAATATAGCACTGAAGCAACTTAGGAATTAATTCAACTTACCAACGATCGTCTCGTTTGTAAGTAGGGCAGCGTCTGTACACTGTAAGCCTGAATATGAAAAAAAGTCCATGCAATGAAAAATAATTAAACTTGGTGGGTTGAATCACTGTTAGCTTGCTAATACTATCACAGATTCTATTTTTTTGGGACTGAGGTGTGTGCCGAATCAGACTCCTTGTTGTCACCATCGCCTTCTGCCATGAAGCAAGAGAATTGCCTCACTCTGCATCTTAAGGTGTTCAGTACAGTAATATGTTATATGCTAATTGTTTTAATAATATTCACAAAATAATGTGAAAAATCAGTGATTATTTTTTTTATAAAAGAATGTGATGTTAAATAAGAAAGAATTTAAACACTGAATAAATACAACTATTTTTTTTATGATGACTGCACGTCACTGGTTTACTACCTCACTTAAATGCACAGGTATTATTTGTTCCACGATCACACATTGCTTATATCAGTTTAACAAACACTAAAGCTCAGCATTTTTTTAAATGAAATTGAAAGGGAAAACCATGTCAGTCATATAAAATAAACCTACAAATGGTCCACTTTTAAAATGTAAAATAGTATAAACAAAGAAATAAACACTACCTGTAGTTTGATTCTAAAACTATACTTTAACCACATGTAAGGATAATTGAATCAAACAAAAGAATTAAGCACCTTGTTGACACAAGCACCGGACATGGCCTCTTAGACTGAAGTAAACCAAGTCCTTCCTTTAGAGGCTGATCTTGGGGCCAGCCTCAGCCTACCGACAGGGAAAGCCAGAACCACAGACTCTCGCAGCATTGAGATTCTGGTGTGACCAGACTACAAGTCCGGAGACCCCGGTCAGCAATCTTGATCCGGGCCTGTGTTTTTATAATTCGCTGCAATGTCAAAAAGTGTTTTTGTATGTTATGAGTATATTGTGCCACTTACTTGTTAACTTAAGCCTCACCGGGAAAGCCACTGGTTATAATCAACATTGTTGTGTATACAGTGCCTACAAAAAGTATTGCCCCCCACATACCCCACCCCAAGAACTTGTTGAAATATTCCCATATTCCAGGCGTATAATTTTTAGATAAAAAAACTAAGAATCAACAATATGTGAGACACAATCGCGAAAAGAAAACAAATGTAT